>NW_027251190.1:0-61015 GCF_044704955.1 Pristiophorus japonicus | reverse complement strand
CACACAAACTCTGCCTCACACACACACTCTCCCTCACACACACACTCTCCCTCACACACAAACTCTCCCTCACACACAAACTCTGCCTCACACACACACTCTCCCTCACACACACTCTGCCTCACACACACACTCTCCCTCACACACACACTCTCCCTCACACACACACTCTGCCTCACACACACACTCTCCCTCACACACACACTCTCCCTCACACACACACTCTCCCTCACACACACACTCTCCCTCACACACACACTCTCCCTCACACACACACTCTCCCTCACACACACACTCTCCCTCACACACACACTCTCCCTCACACACTCTCTCCCTCTCTCCCTCACACACACACTCTCCCTCAGACACACTCTCTCCCTCACACACACACTCTGCCTCACACACACACTCTCCCTCACACACACACACTCTGACTCACACAAACACTCTCCCTCACACACACACTCTCCCTCACACACACACTCTCCCTCACACACACTCTCTCCCTCACACACACACTCTCCCTCATACACAAACTCTGCCTCACACACACACTCAGGCTCACACACACTCTCTCCCTCACACACACACTCTCCCTCACACACACTCTCCCTCACACACACACTCTCCCTCACACACACACTCTCCCTCACACACACACTCTCCCTCACACACACACTCTCCCTCACACACACACTCTCCCTCACACACACACTCGCCCTCACACACACACTCTCCCTCACACACACTCTCTCCCTCACACACACACTCTCCCTCACACACACACTCTCCCTCACACACACACTCTCCCTCACACACACACTCTCCCTCACACACAAACTCTGCCTCACACACAAACTCTGCCTCACACACACACTCTCCCTCACACACACACTCTCCCTCACACACACACTCTCCCTCACACACTCTCTCCCTCTCTCCCTCACACACACACTCTCCCTCAGACACACTCTCTCCCTCACACACACACTCTGCCTCACACACACACTCTCCCTCACACACACACACTCTGCCTCACACAAACACTCTCCCTCACACACACACTCTCCCTCACACACACACTCTCCCTCACACACACTCTCTCCCTCACACACACACTCTCCCTCACACACAAACTCTGCCTCACACACACACTCAGGCTCACACACACTCTCTCCCTCACACACACACTCTCCCTCACACACACTCTCCCTCACACACACACGCTCCCTCACACACACTCTCTCCCTCACACACACACTCTCCCTCACACACACGCTCTCCCTCACACACACACTCTCCCTCACACACAAACTCTGCCTCACACACACACTCTGCCTCACACACACACTCTCCCTCACACACACTCTGCCTCACACACACACTCTCCCTCACACACACACTCTCCCTCACACACGCACTCTGCCTCACACACACACTCTCCCTCACACACACTCTGCCTCACACACACGCTCTCCCTCACACACACACTCTCCCTCACACACAAACTCTGCCTCACTCACACTCTGCCTCACACACACACTCTCCCTCACACACAAACTCTGCCTCACACACACACTCTCCCTCACACACACGCTCTCCCTCACACACACTCTCTCCCTCACACACACGCTCTCCCTCACACACACTCTCTCCCTCACACACACACTCTCCCTCACACACACACTCTGCCTCACACACACTCTCTCCCTCACACACACACTCTCCCTCACACACACTCTCCCTCACTCACACACTCTACCTCACACACACACACTCCCTCACACACTCTCTCCCTCACACACACACTCTCCCTCACACACACACTCTCCCTCACACACACTCTCTCCCTCACACACACACTCTCCCTCACACACACACTCTGCCTCACACACACACTCTGCCTCATACACACACTCTCCCTCACACGCTCTCCCTCACACACACTCTCTCCCTCACACACACACTCTCCCTCACACACACACTCTGCCTCACACACACACTCTGCCTCACACACACACTCTCCCTCACACGCTCTCCCTCACACACACACTCTCCCTCACACACACACTCTCCCTCACACACACTCTCTCCCTCACACACACACTCTCCCTCACACACACACTCTCCCTCACACACACACTCTCCCTCACACACACTCTCTCTCTCACACACACACTCTCCCTCACACACACACTCTCCCTCACACACACTCTCTCCCTCACACACACACTCTCCCTCACACACACTCTCTCCCTCACACACACACTCTCCCTCACACACACACTCTCCCTCAAACACACACTCTGCCTCACACAGACACTCTCCCTCACACACACACTCACCCTCACACACACACTCTCCCTCACACACACTCTCTCCCTCACACACACACTCTCCCTCACACACACACTCTCCCTCACACACACACTCTGCCTCACACACACACTCTCCCTCACACACACTCTCCCTCACACACAAACTCTGCCTCACACACAAACTCTCCCTCACACACAAACTCTCCCTCACACACACACTCTCCCTCACACACACACTCTCCCTCACACACACACTCTCCCTCACACACAAACTCTGCCTCACACACACTCTGCCTCACACACACACTCTCCCTCACACACACACTCTCCCTCACACACAAACTCTGCCTCACACACACACTCTGCCTCACACACACACTCTCCCTCACACACACACTCTCCCTCACACACACACTCTCCCTCACACACACACTCTCCCTCACACACACACTCTCCTTCAAACACACTCTCTCCCTCTCTCCCTCACACACACTCTCCCTCACACACGCACTCTCCCTCACACACACACTCTCCCTCACACACACACTCTCCCTCACACACACACTCTCCCTCACACACACACTCTCCCTCACACACACACTCTCCCTTACACACACTCTCTCCCTCACACACACACACTCTCCCTCACACTCACACTCTCCCTCACACACACACACACTCTCCCTCACACACACTCTCTCCCTCACACCCACACTCTCCCTCACACACACGCTCTCCCTCACACACACACACACACACTCTCCCTCACACACACACTCTCCCTCACACACACACACACTCTCCCTCACACACACTCTCTCCCTCACACACACACTCTCCCTCACACACACTCTCTCCCTCACACACACACTCTCCCTCACACACACGCTCTCCCTCACACACACACACACACACACTCTCCCTCACACACACACTCTCCCTCACACACACACTCTCCCTCACACACACACTCTCCCTTACACACACTCTCTCCCTCACACACACACACTCTCCCTCACACACACACACTCTCCCTCACACACACACTCTCCCTCACACACACACACACTCTCCCTCACACACACTCTCTCCCTCACACACACTCTCTCCCTCACACACACACTCTCCCTCACACACACACTCTCCCTCACACACACGCTCTCCCTCACACACACACACACACACGCTCTCCCTCACACACACTCTCTCCCTCACACACACACTCTGCCTCACACACACGCTCTCCCTCACACACACACTCTCCCTCACACACACACTCTCCCTCACACACACACTCTGCCTCACACACACACTCTCCCTCACACACACACTCTCCCTCACACACACGCTCTCCCTCACACACACTCTCCCTCACACACACGCTCTGCCTCACACACACACTCTCCCTCACACACACTCTCCCTCACACACACACTCTCCCTCACACACACACTCTCCCTCACACACACACTCTCCCTCACACACAAACTCTGCCTCACACACACACTCTCCCTCACACACACACTCTCCCTCACACACACACTCTGCCTCACACGCTCTCCCTCACACACACACTCTGCCTCACACACACACTCTCCCTCACACACACTCTCTCCCTCACACACACACTCTCCCTCACACACACACTCTCCCTCACACACACACTCTCCCTCACACACACTCTCTCCCTCACACACACACTCTGCCTCACACACACACTCTCCCTCACACACACACTCTCCCTCACACACACTCTCTCCCTCACACACACGCTCTCCCTCACACACACACTCTCCCTCACACACACTCTATCCCTCACACACACTCTCTCCCTCACACACACACTCTCCCTCACACACACACTCTCCCTCACACACACACTCTCCCTCACACACACTCTCTCCCTCACACACACACTCTCCCTCACACACACACTCTCCCTCACACACACACTCTGCCTCACACACACACTCTCCCTCACACACGCACTCTGCCTCACACACAAACTCTGCCTCACACACACACTCTCCCTCACACACACACTCTGCCTCACACACACACACTCTCCCTCACACACACACTCTCCCTCACACACACACTCTCCCTCACACACACTCTGCCTCACACACACACTCTCCCTCACACACACACACTCTGCCTCACACACACACACTCTCCCTCACACACACACACTCTCCCTCACACACACTCTCCCTCACACACACTCTGCCTCACACACACACACTCTGCCTCACACACACGCTCTCCCTGACACACACACACACACGCTCTCCCTCACACACACACTCTCCCTCACACACACTCTCTCCCTCACACACAGGCTCTCACTTGCACACACACTCTCCCTCACACACAAACTCTGCCTCACACACACACTCTCCCTCACACACACACTCTCCCTCACACACACGCTCCGCCTCACACACACTCTCTCCCTCACACACACTCTCCCTCACACACACGCTCCGCCTCACACACACTCTCTCCCTCACACACACTCTCCCTCACACACACACTCACCGTCACACACACTCTCCCTCACACACACACTCTCCCTCACACACACGCTCTCCCTCACACACACTCTCCCTCACACACACGCTCTGCCTCACACACACTCTCTCCCTCACACACACACTCTCCCTCACACACACTCTCTCCCTCACACACACACTCTGCCTCACACACACACTCTGCCTCACACACACACTCTCCCTCACACACACGCTCTCCCTCACACACACACATACGCTCTCCCTCACACACACACTCTGCCTCACACACAAACTCTCCCTCACACACACACTCTCCCTCACACACACACTCTCCCTCACACACACACTCTCCCTCACACACACACTCTCCCTCACACACACTCTCTCCCTCACACACACACACTCCCTCACACACACACTCTCCCTCACACACAAACTCTGCCTCACACACACACTCTCCCTCACACACACACTCTCCCTCACACACACACTCTCCTTCAAACACACTCTCTCCCTCTCTCCCTCACACACACACTCTCCCTCACACACACACTCTCCCTCACACACACTCTCTCCCTCACACACACACACTCCCTCACACACACACTCTCCCTCACACACAAACTCTGCCTCACACACACACTCTCCCTCACACACACACTCTCCTTCAAACACACTCTCTCCCTCTCTCCCTCACACACAAACTCTGCCTCACACACACACTCTCCCTCACACACACACTCTGCCTCACACACACACTCTCCCTCACACACACACTCTGCCTCACACACACACTCTTCCTCACACACACACACTCTCCCTCACACACACACTCTCCCTCACACACACTCTGCCTCACACACACACTCTCGCTTAGACACACACTCTCCCTCACACACACTCTGCCTCACACACACACTCTCCCTCACACACACACACTCTCCCTCACACACACACTCTGCCTCACACACACACACTCCCTCACACACACACACTCTGCCTCACACACACACATTCTCCCTCACACACACACGCTCTCCCTCACACACACACTCTCCCTCACACACACTCTCTCCCTCACACACAGGCTCTCACTTGCACACACACTCTCCCTCACACACACACGCTCCCTCACACACTCGCTCGCCGTCACACACACACTCTCGCTCACACACACACTCTCCCTCACACACACACTCTGCCTCACACACACACTCTCCCTCACACACACTCTCCCTCACACACACACTCTCCCTCACACACACTCTCTCCCTCACACACACGCACTCCCTCACACACACGCTCTCCCTCTCACACACACACTCTGCCTCACACACACACTCTCCCTCACACACACACTCTCCCTCACACACACTCTCTCCCTCACACACACACTCTCCCTCACACACACACTCTCCCTCACACACACTCTCTCCCTCACACACACGCTCTCCCTCACACACACACTCTCCCTCACACACACACACACACGCTCTCCCTCACACACACACTCTCCCTCACACACACACTCTCCCTCATACACACACTCTCCCTCACACACACACTCTCCCTCACACACACACTCTCCCTCACACACACACTCTCCCTCACACACACACTCTCCCTCACACACACTCTCTCCCTCACACACACACTCTCCCTCACACACACACTCTCCCTCACACACACTCCCTCCCTCACACACACACTCTCCCTCACACACACACACACACGCTCTCCCTCACACACACACTCTCCCTCACACACACACTCTCCCTCACACACAAACTCTCCCTCACACACACACTCTCCCTCACACACACTCTCTCCCTCACACACACACTCTCCCTCACACACACACTCTCCCTCACACACAAACTCTGCCTCACACACACTCTGCCTCTCACACACACTCTGCCTCACACACACACTCTCCCTCACACACACACTCTCCCTCACACACACACTCTCCCTCACACACAAACTCTGCCTCACACACACACTCTCCCTCACACACACACTCTCCCTCACACACACACTCTGCCTCACACACACACTCTCCCTCACACACAAACTCTGCCTCACTCACACTCTCTCCCTCACACACAAACTCTGCCTCACACACACACTCTCCCTCACACACACACTCTCCCTCACACACAAACTCTGCCTCACTCACACACTCTGCCTCACACACACACTCTGCCTCACACACACACTCTCCCTCACACACACACTCTCCCTCACACACACAATCTGCCTCACACACACACTCTGCCTCACACACACACTCTCCCTCACACACACACTCTGCCTCACACACACACTCTGCCTCACACACACACTCTCCCTCACACACAAACTCTGCCTCACACACACACTCTCCCTCACACACACACTCTCCCTCACACACACACTCTCCCTCACACACACACTCTCCCTCACACACACGCTCTCCCTCACACACACACTCTGCCTCACACACACACTCTGCCTCACACACACACTCTGCCTCACACACACACTCTGCCTCACACACACACTCTCCCTCACACACACACTCTCCCTCACACACACGCTCTCCCTCACACACACACTCTCCCTCACACACACACTCTCCCTCACACACACTCTCTCCCTCACACACACACTCTCCCTCACACACACTCTCTCCCTCACACACACGCTCTCCCTCACACACACACACTCCCTCACACACACACTCTCCCTCACACACACACTCTCCCTCACACACACACTCTCCCTCACACACACACTCTCCCTCACACACACACTCTGCCTCACACACACACTCTCCCTCACACACACACTCTCCCTCACACACACACTCTCCCTCACACACACACTCTGCCTCACACACACACTCTCCCTCACACACACACTCTCCCTCACACACACACTCTGCCTCACACACACACTCTCCCTAACACACACGCTCTCCCTCACACACAAGCTCTCCCTCACACACACGCTCTCCCTCTCACACACACACTCTCCCTCACACACACACTCTCCCTCACACACAAACTCTCCCTCACACACACACTCTCCCTCACACACACGCTCTCCCTCACACACACACTCTGCCTCACACACACACACTGCCTCACACACACTCTCTCCCTCACACACACACTCTCCCTCACACACACTCTCTCCCTCACACACACGCTCTCCCTCACACACACACTCTCCCTCACACACACGCTCTCCCTCACACACACTCTCTCCCTCACACACACTCTCCCTCACACACACACTCTGCCTCACACACACACTCTGCCTCACACACACACTCTCCCTCACACACACACTCTGCCTCACACACACACTCTCCCTCACACTCACACCCTCCCTCACACACACTCTCTCCCACACACACACACTCTCCCTCACACACACACTCTCCCTCACACACACACTCTCCCTCACACACACACTCTGCCTCACACACACACTCTCCCTCACACACAAACTCTGCCTCACACACACACTTTGCCTCACACACACACTCTCCCTCACACACACACTCTCCCTCACACACACACTCTCCCTCACACACACACTCTCCCTCACACACACACGCTCCCTCACACACACCCTCTCCCTCACACACAAACTCTGCCTCACACACACACTCTCCCTCACACACACACTCACCCTCACACACACACTCTGCCTCACACACACTCTCTCCCTCACACACAAACTCTGCCTCACACACACACTCTCCCTCACACACAAACTCTGCCTCACACACACACTCTCCCTCACACACACACTCTCCCTCACACACAAACTCTGCCTCACACACACACTCTCCCTCACACACACACTCACCCTCACACACACACTCTGCCTCACACACACTCTCTCCCTCACACACACGCTCTCCCTCACACACACTCTCTCCCTCACACGCACTCTCTCCCTCACACACACACTCTGCCTCACACACACACTCTGCCTCACACACACACTCTCCCTCACACACACACTCTCCCTCACACACACACTCTCCCTCACACACAAACTCTGCCTCACACACACACTCTCCCTCACACACACACTCACCCTCACACACACACTCTGCCTCACACACACTCTCTCCCTCACACACACGCTCTCCCTCACACACACGCTCTCCCTCACACACACACTCTCCCTCACACACACACTCTCCCTCACACACACACTCTCCCTCACACATACGCTCTCCCTCACACACACACTCTGCCTCACACACACACTCTGCCTCACACACACACTCTCCCTCACACACAAACTCTGCCTCACACACACACTCTCCCTCACACACACACTGTCCCTCACACACACACTCTCCCTCACTCACAAACTCTGCCCCACTCACACACTCTCCCTCACACACAAACTCTGCCTCACACACACACTCTCCCTCACACATACGCTCTCCCTCACACACACACTCTCCCTCACACACACACTCTGCCTCACACACACACTCTGCCTCACACACACGCTCTCCCTCACACACACACTCTCCCTCACACACACGCTCTCCCTCTCACACACACACTCTCCCTCACACACACACTCTCCCTCACACACACTCTCTCCCTCACACACACACTGTGCCTCACACACACGCTCCCCCTCACACACACACACACACGCTCTCCCTCACACACAAACTCTCCCTCACACACACACTCTCCCTCACACACACACTCTCCCTCACACACACACTCTCCCTCACACACACGCTCTGCCTCACACACACTCTCTCCCTCACACACACACTCTCCCTCACACACACTCTCTCCCTCACACACACACTCTGCCTCACACACACACTCTGCCTCACACACACACTCTCCCTCACACACACGCTCTCCCTCACACACACACACACGCTCTCCCTCACACACACACTCTCCTCACACACAAACTCTCCCTCACACACACACTCTCCCTCACACACACACTCTCCCTCACACACACACTCTCCCTCACACACACACTCTCCCTCACACACACACTCTGCCTCACACACACACTCTCCCTCACACACACACTCTCCCTCACACACACACTCTGCCTCACACACACACTCTCCCTCACACACACACTCTCCCTCACACACACACTCTCCCTCACACACACACTCTCCCTCACACACACACACTCCCTCACACACACTCTCTCCCTCACACACACACTCTCCCTCACACACACACTCTCCCTCACACACTCGCTCTCCTCACACACACACTCTCCCTCACACACACACTCTCCCTCACACACACTCTCTCCCTCACACACACACACTCCCTCACACACACACTCTCCCTCACACACAAACTCTGCCTCACACACACACTCTCCCTCACACACACACTCTCCCTCACACACACACTCTCCTTCAAACACACTCTCTCCCTCTCTCCCTCACACACACACTCTCCCTCACACACACACTCTCCCTCACACACACTCTCTCCCTCACACACACACACTCCCTCACACACACACTCTCCCTCACACACAAACTCTGCCTCACACACACACTCTCCCTCACACACACACTCTCCCTCACACACACTCTCTCCCTCACACACACACTCTCCCTCACACACAAACTCTGCCTCACACACACACTCAGGCTCACACACACTCTCTCCCTCACACACACACTCTCCCTCACACACACTCTCCCTCACACACACACGCTCCCTCACACACACGCTCTCCCTCACACACACACTCTGCCTCACACACACACACTCCCTCACACACAAACTCTCCCTCACACACACACTCTCCCTCACACACACTCTCTCCCTCACACACACACTCTCCCTCACACACAAACTCTGCCTCACACACACACACTCCCTCACACACACACTCTGCCTCACACACACACTCTGCCTCACACACACACTCTCCCTCACACACACTCTCCCTCACACACACACTCTCCCTCACACACACACTCTCCCTCACACACACTCTCTCCCTCACACACACACTCTCCCTCACACACACACTCTGCCTCACACACACACTCTGCCTCACACACACACTCTCCCTCACACGCTCTCCCTCACACACACTCTCTCCCTCACACACACACTCTCCCTCACACACACACTCTGCCTCACACACACACTCTGCCTCACACACACACTCTCCCTCACACGCTCTCCCTCACACACACACTCTCCCTCACACACTCTCCCTCACACACACACTCTCCCTCACACAACGCTCTCCCTCACACACACACTCTCCCTCACACACACACTCTCCCTCACACACACACTCTCCCTCACACACACACTCTCCCTCACACACAACCTCTGCCTCACACACACACTCTCCCTCACACACACACTCTCCCTCACACACAAACTCTCCCTCACAACACACACTCTCCCCTCACACACACACTCTCCCTCACACACACACTCTGCCTCACACACACACTCTCCCTCACACACACACTCTCCCTCACACACACACTCTCCTCACACACACACTCTCCCTCACACACACACTCTCCCTCACACACACACTCTCCCTCACACACACACTCTCCCTCACACACACACTCTCCCTCACACACACACTCTCCCTCACACACACACTCTCCCTCACACACTCTCTCCCTCTCTCCCTCACACACACACTCTCCCTCAACACACTCTCTCCCTCACACACACACTCTGCCTCACACACACACTCTCCCTCACACACACACACTCTCCTCACACAAACACTCTCCCTCACACACACACTCTCCCTCACACACACACTCTCCCTCACACACACTCTCTCCCTCACACACACACTCTCCCTCATACACAAACTCTGCCTCACACACACACTCAGGCTCACACACACACTCAGGCTCACACACACTCTCTCCCTCACACACACACTCTCCCTCACACACACTCTCCCTCACACACACACTCTCCCTCACACACACACTCTCCCTCACACACACACTCTCCCTCACACACACACTCTCCCTCACACACACACTCTCCCTCACACACACACTCGCCCTCACACACACACTCTCCCTCACACACACTCTCTCCCTCACACACACACTCTCCCTCACACACACACTCTCCCTCACACACACACTCTCCCTCACACACACACTCTCCCTCACACACAAACTCTGCCTCACACACAAACTCTGCCTCACACACACACTCTCCCTCACACACACACTCTCCCTCACACACACACTCTCCCTCACACACTCTCTCCCTCTCTCCCTCACACACACACTCTCCCTCAGACACACTCTCTCCCTCACACACACACTCTGCCTCACACACACACTCTCCCTCACACACACACACTCTGCCTCACACAAACACTCTCCCTCACACACACACTCTCCCTCACACACACACTCTCCCTCACACACACTCTCTCCCTCACACACACACTCTCCCTCACACACAAACTCTGCCTCACACACACACTCAGGCTCACACACACTCTCTCCCTCACACACACACTCTCCCTCACACACACTCTCCCTCACACACACACGCTCCCTCACACACACTCTCTCCCTCACACACACACTCTCCCTCACACACACGCTCTCCCTCACACACACACTCTCCCTCACACACAAACTCTGCCTCACACACACACTCTGCCTCACACACACACTCTCCCTCACACACACTCTGCCTCACACACACACTCTCCCTCACACACACACTCTCCCTCACACACGCACTCTGCCTCACACACACACTCTCCCTCACACACACTCTGCCTCACACACACGCTCTCCCTCACACACACACTCTCCCTCACACACAAACTCTGCCTCACTCACACTCTGCCTCACACACACACTCTCCCTCACACACAAACTCTGCCTCACACACACACTCTCCCTCACACACACGCTCTCCCTCACACACACTCTCTCCCTCACACACACGCTCTCCCTCACACACACTCTCTCCCTCACACACACACTCTCCCTCACACACACACTCTGCCTCACACACACTCTCTCCCTCACACACACACTCTCCCTCACACACACTCTCCCTCACTCACACACTCTACCTCACACACACACACTCCCTCACACACTCTCTCCCTCACACACACACTCTCCCTCACACACACACTCTCCCTCACACACACTCTCTCCCTCACACACACACTCTCCCTCACACACACACTCTGCCTCACACACACACTCTGCCTCATACACACACTCTCCCTCACACGCTCTCCCTCACACACACTCTCTCCCTCACACACACACTCTCCCTCACACACACACTCTGCCTCACACACACACTCTGCCTCACACACACACTCTCCCTCACACGCTCTCCCTCACACACACACTCTCCCTCACACACACACTCTCCCTCACACACACTCTCTCCCTCACACACACACTCTCCCTCACACACACACTCTCCCTCACACACACACTCTCCCTCACACACACTCTCTCTCTCACACACACACTCTCCCTCACACACACACTCTCCCTCACACACACTCTCTCCCTCACACACACACTCTCCCTCACACACACTCTCTCCCTCACACACACACTCTCCCTCACACACACACTCTCCCTCAAACACACACTCTGCCTCACACAGACACTCTCCCTCACACACACACTCACCCTCACACACACACTCTCCCTCACACACACTCTCTCCCTCACACACACACTCTCCCTCACACACACACTCTCCCTCACACACACACTCTGCCTCACACACACACACTCTCCCTCACACACACTCTCCCTCACACACAAACTCTGCCTCACACACAAACTCTCCCTCACACACAAACTCTCCCTCACACACACACTCTCCCTCACACACACACTCTCCCTCACACACACACTCTCCCTCACACACAAACTCTGCCTCACACACACTCTGCCTCACACACACACTCTCCCTCACACACACACTCTCCCTCACACACAACTCTGCCTCACACACACACTCTGCCTCACACACACACTCTCCCTCACACACACACTCTCCCTCACACACACACTCTCCCTCACACACACACTCTCCCTCACACACACACTCTCCTTCAAACACACTCTCTCCCTCTCTCCCTCACACACACTCTCCCTCACACACGCACTCTCCCTCACACACACACTCTCCCTCACACACACACTCTCCCTCACACACACACTCTCCCTCACACACACACTCTCCCTCACACACACACTCTCCCTTACACACACTCTCTCCCTCACACACACACACTCTCCCTCACACTCACACTCTCCCTCACACACACACACACTCTCCCTCACACACACTCTCTCCCTCACACCCACACTCTCCCTCACACACACGCTCTCCCTCACACACACACACACACACACTCTCCCTCACACACACACTCTCCCTCACACACACACACACTCTCCCTCACACACACTCTCTCCCTCACACACACACTCTCCCTCACACACACTCTCTCCCTCACACACACACTCTCCCTCACACACACGCTCTCCCTCACACACACACACACACACACTCTCCCTCACACACACACTCTCCCTCACACACACACTCTCCCTCACACACACACTCTCCCTTACACACACTCTCTCCCTCACACACACACACTCTCCCTCACACACACACACTCTCCCTCACACACACACTCTCCCTCACACACACACACACTCTCCCTCACACACACTCTCTCCCTCACACACACTCTCTCCCTCACACACACACTCTCCCTCACACACACACTCTCCCTCACACACACACTCTCCCTCACACACACGCTCTCCCTCACACACACACACACACACGCTCTCCCTCACACACACTCTCTCCCTCACACACACACTCTGCCTCACACACACGCTCTCCCTCACACACACACTCTCCCTCACACACACACTCTCCCTCACACACACACTCTGCCTCACACACACACTCTCCCTCACACACACACTCTCCCTCACACACACGCTCTCCCTCACACACACTCTCCCTCACACACACGCTCTGCCTCACACACACACTCTCCCTCACACACACACTCTCCCTCACACACACACTCTCCCTCACACACACACTCTCCCTCACACACAAACTCTGCCTCACACACACACTCTCCCTCACACACACACTCTCCCTCACACACACACTCTGCCTCACACGCTCTCCCTCACACACACACTCTGCCTCACACACACACTCTCCCTCACACACACTCTCTCCCTCACACACACACTCTCCCTCACACACACACTCTCCCTCACACACACACTCTCCCTCACACACACTCTCTCCCTCACACACACACTCTGCCTCACACACACACTCTCCCTCACACACACACTCTCCCTCACACACACTCTCTCCCTCACACACACGCTCTCCCTCACACACACACTCTCCCTCACACACACTCTATCCCTCACACACACTCTCTCCCTCACACACACACTCTCCCTCACACACACACTCTCCCTCACACACACACTCTCCCTCACACACACTCTCTCCCTCACACACACACTCTCCCTCACACACACACTCTCCCTCACACACACACTCTGCCTCACACACACACTCTCCCTCACACACGCACTCTGCCTCACACACAAACTCTGCCTCACACACACACTCTCCCTCACACACACACTCTGCCTCACACACACACACTCTCCCTCACACACACACTCTCCCTCACACACACACTCTCCCTCACACACACTCTGCCTCACACACACACTCTCCCTCACACACACACACTCTGCCTCACACACACACACTCTCCCTCACACACACACACTCTCCCTCACACACACTCTCCCTCACACACACTCTGCCTCACACACACACACTCTGCCTCACACACACGCTCTCCCTGACACACACACACACACGCTCTCCCTCACACACACACTCTCCCTCACACACACTCTCTCCCTCACACACAGGCTCTCACTTGCACACACACTCTCCCTCACACACAAACTCTGCCTCACACACACACTCTCCCTCACACACACACTCTCCCTCACACACACGCTCCGCCTCACACACACTCTCTCCCTCACACACACTCTCCCTCACACACACGCTCCGCCTCACACACACTCTCTCCCTCACACACACTCTCCCTCACACACACACTCACCGTCACACACACTCTCCCTCACACACACACTCTCCCTCACACACACGCTCTCCCTCACACACACTCTCCCTCACACACACGCTCTGCCTCACACACACTCTCTCCCTCACACACACACTCTCCCTCACACACACTCTCTCCCTCACACACACACTCTGCCTCACACACACACTCTGCCTCACACACACACTCTCCCTCACACACACGCTCTCCCTCACACACACACATACGCTCTCCCTCACACACACACTCTGCCTCACACACAAACTCTCCCTCACACACACACTCTCCCTCACACACACACTCTCCCTCACACACACACTCTCCCTCACACACACACTCTCCCTCACACACACTCTCTCCCTCACACACACACACTCCCTCACACACACACTCTCCCTCACACACAAACTCTGCCTCACACACACACTCTCCCTCACACACACACTCTCCCTCACACACACACTCTCCTTCAAACACACTCTCTCCCTCTCTCCCTCACACACACACTCTCCCTCACACACACACTCTCCCTCACACACACTCTCTCCCTCACACACACACACTCCCTCACACACACACTCTCCCTCACACACAAACTCTGCCTCACACACACACTCTCCCTCACACACACACTCTCCTTCAAACACACTCTCTCCCTCTCTCCCTCACACACAAACTCTGCCTCACACACACACTCTCCCTCACACACACACTCTGCCTCACACACACACTCTCCCTCACACACACACTCTGCCTCACACACACACTCTTCCTCACACACACACACTCTCCCTCACACACACACTCTCCCTCACACACACTCTGCCTCACACACACACTCTCGCTTAGACACACACTCTCCCTCACACACACTCTGCCTCACACACACACTCTCCCTCACACACACACACTCTCCCTCACACACACACTCTGCCTCACACACACACACTCCCTCACACACACACACTCTGCCTCACACACACACATTCTCCCTCACACACACACGCTCTCCCTCACACACACACTCTCCCTCACACACACTCTCTCCCTCACACACAGGCTCTCACTTGCACACACACTCTCCCTCACACACACACGCTCCCTCACACACTCGCTCGCCGTCACACACACACTCTCGCTCACACACACACTCTCCCTCACACACACACTCTGCCTCACACACACACTCTCCCTCACACACACTCTCCCTCACACACACACTCTCCCTCACACACACTCTCTCCCTCACACACACGCACTCCCTCACACACACGCTCTCCCTCTCACACACACACTCTGCCTCACACACACACTCTCCCTCACACACACACTCTCCCTCACACACACTCTCTCCCTCACACACACACTCTCCCTCACACACACACTCTCCCTCACACACACTCTCTCCCTCACACACACGCTCTCCCTCACACACACACTCTCCCTCACACACACACACACACGCTCTCCCTCACACACACACTCTCCCTCACACACACACTCTCCCTCATACACACACTCTCCCTCACACACACACTCTCCCTCACACACACACTCTCCCTCACACACACACTCTCCCTCACACACACACTCTCCCTCACACACACTCTCTCCCTCACACACACACTCTCCCTCACACACACACTCTCCCTCACACACACTCCCTCCCTCACACACACACTCTCCCTCACACACACACACACACGCTCTCCCTCACACACACACTCTCCCTCACACACACACTCTCCCTCACACACAAACTCTCCCTCACACACACACTCTCCCTCACACACACTCTCTCCCTCACACACACACTCTCCCTCACACACACACTCTCCCTCACACACAAACTCTGCCTCACACACACTCTGCCTCTCACACACACTCTGCCTCACACACACACTCTCCCTCACACACACACTCTCCCTCACACACACACTCTCCCTCACACACAAACTCTGCCTCACACACACACTCTCCCTCACACACACACTCTCCCTCACACACACACTCTGCCTCACACACACACTCTCCCTCACACACAAACTCTGCCTCACTCACACTCTCTCCCTCACACACAAACTCTGCCTCACACACACACTCTCCCTCACACACACACTCTCCCTCACACACAAACTCTGCCTCACTCACACACTCTGCCTCACACACACACTCTGCCTCACACACACACTCTCCCTCACACACACACTCTCCCTCACACACACAATCTGCCTCACACACACACTCTGCCTCACACACACGCACTCCCTCACACACACGCTCTCCCTCTCACACACACACTCTGCCTCACACACACACTCTCCCTCACACACACACTCTCCCTCACACACACTCTCTCCCTCACACACACACTCTCCCTCACACACACACTCTCCCTCACACACACTCTCTCCCTCACACACACGCTCTCCCTCACACACACACTCTCCCTCACACACACACACACACGCTCTCCCTCACACACACACTCTCCCTCACACACACACTCTCCCTCATACACACACTCTCCCTCACACACACACTCTCCCTCACACACACACTCTCCCTCACACACACACTCTCCCTCACACACACACTCTCCCTCACACACACTCTCTCCCTCACACACACACTCTCCCTCACACACACACTCTCCCTCACACACACTCCCTCCCTCACACACACACTCTCCCTCACACACACACACACACGCTCTCCCTCACACACACACTCTCCCTCACACACACACTCTCCCTCACACACAAACTCTCCCTCACACACACACTCTCCCTCACACACACTCTCTCCCTCACACACACACTCTCCCTCACACACACACTCTCCCTCACACACAAACTCTGCCTCACACACACTCTGCCTCTCACACACACTCTGCCTCACACACACACTCTCCCTCACACACACACTCTCCCTCACACACACACTCTCCCTCACACACAAACTCTGCCTCACACACACACTCTCCCTCACACACACACTCTCCCTCACACACACACTCTGCCTCACACACACACTCTCCCTCACACACAAACTCTGCCTCACTCACACTCTCTCCCTCACACACAAACTCTGCCTCACACACACACTCTCCCTCACACACACACTCTCCCTCACACACAAACTCTGCCTCACTCACACACTCTGCCTCACACACACACTCTGCCTCACACACACACTCTCCCTCACACACACACTCTCCCTCACACACACAATCTGCCTCACACACACACTCTGCCTCACACACACACTCTCCCTCACACACACACTCTGCCTCACACACACACTCTGCCTCACACACACACTCTCCCTCACACACAAACTCTGCCTCACACACACACTCTCCCTCACACACACACTCTCCCTCACACACACACTCTCCCTCACACACACACTCTCCCTCACACACACGCTCTCCCTCACACACACACTCTGCCTCACACACACACTCTGCCTCACACACACACTCTGCCTCACACACACACTCTGCCTCACACACACACTCTCCCTCACACACACACTCTCCCTCACACACACGCTCTCCCTCACACACACACTCTCCCTCACACACACACTCTCCCTCACACACACTCTCTCCCTCACACACACACTCTCCCTCACACACACTCTCTCCCTCACACACACGCTCTCCCTCACACACACACACTCCCTCACACACACACTCTCCCTCACACACACACTCTCCCTCACACACACACTCTCCCTCACACACACACTCTGCCTCACACACACACTCTCCCTCACACACACACTCTCCCTCACACACACACTCTGCCTCACACACACACTCTCCCTCACACACACACTCTCCCTCACACACACACTCTGCCTCACACACACACTCTCCCTAACACACACGCTCTCCCTCACACACAAGCTCTCCCTCACACACACGCTCTCCCTCTCACACACACACTCTCCCTCACACACACACTCTCCCTCACACACAAACTCTCCCTCACACACACACTCTCCCTCACACACACGCTCTCCCTCACACACACACTCTGCCTCACACACACACACTGCCTCACACACACTCTCTCCCTCACACACACACTCTCCCTCACACACACTCTCTCCCTCACACACACGCTCTCCCTCACACACACACTCTCCCTCACACACACGCTCTCCCTCACACACACTCTCTCCCTCACACACACTCTCCCTCACACACACACTCTGCCTCACACACACACTCTGCCTCACACACACACTCTCCCTCACACACACACTCTGCCTCACACACACACTCTCCCTCACACTCACACCCTCCCTCACACACACTCTCTCCCACACACACACACTCTCCCTCACACACACACTCTCCCTCACACACACACTCTCCCTCACACACACACTCTGCCTCACACACACACTCTCCCTCACACACAAACTCTGCCTCACACACACACTTTGCCTCACACACACACTCTCCCTCACACACACACTCTCCCTCACACACACACTCTCCCTCACACACACACTCTCCCTCACACACACACGCTCCCTCACACACACCCTCTCCCTCACACACAAACTCTGCCTCACACACACACTCTCCCTCACACACACACTCACCCTCACACACACACTCTGCCTCACACACACTCTCTCCCTCACACACAAACTCTGCCTCACACACACACTCTCCCTCACACACAAACTCTGCCTCACACACACACTCTCCCTCACACACACACTCTCCCTCACACACAAACTCTGCCTCACACACACACTCTCCCTCACACACACACTCACCCTCACACACACACTCTGCCTCACACACACTCTCTCCCTCACACACACGCTCTCCCTCACACACACTCTCTCCCTCACACGCACTCTCTCCCTCACACACACACTCTGCCTCACACACACACTCTGCCTCACACACACACTCTCCCTCACACACACACTCTCCCTCACACACACACTCTCCCTCACACACAAACTCTGCCTCACACACACACTCTCCCTCACACACACACTCACCCTCACACACACACTCTGCCTCACACACACTCTCTCCCTCACACACACGCTCTCCCTCACACACACGCTCTCCCTCACACACACACTCTCCCTCACACACACACTCTCCCTCACACACACACTCTCCCTCACACATACGCTCTCCCTCACACACACACTCTGCCTCACACACACACTCTGCCTCACACACACACTCTCCCTCACACACAAACTCTGCCTCACACACACACTCTCCCTCACACACACACTGTCCCTCACACACACACTCTCCCTCACTCACAAACTCTGCCCCACTCACACACTCTCCCTCACACACAAACTCTGCCTCACACACACACTCTCCCTCACACATACGCTCTCCCTCACACACACACTCTCCCTCACACACACACTCTGCCTCACACACACACTCTGCCTCACACACACGCTCTCCCTCACACACACACTCTCCCTCACACACACGCTCTCCCTCTCACACACACACTCTCCCTCACACACACACTCTCCCTCACACACACGCTCTCCCTCTCACACACACACTCTCCCTCACACACACACTCTCCCTCACACACACGCTCTGCCTCACACACACTCTCTCCCTCACACACACACTCTCCCTCACACACACTCTCTCCCTCACACACACACTCTGCCTCACACACACACTCTGCCTCACACACACACTCTCCCTCACACACACGCTCTCCCTCACACACACACACACGCTCTCCCTCACACACACACTCTGCCTCACACACAAACTCTCCCTCACACACACACTCTCCCTCACACACACACTCTGCCTCACACACACACTCTCCCTCACACACACACTCTCCCTCACACACACACTCTCCCTCACACACACACTCTCCCTCACACACACACACTCCCTCACACACACTCTCTCCCTCACACACACACTCTCCCTCACACACACACGCTCCCTCACACACTCGCTCTCCGTCACACACACACTCTCCCTCACACACACACTCTCCCTCACACACACTCTCTCCCTCACACACACACACTCCCTCACACACACACTCTCCCTCACACACAAACTCTGCCTCACACACACACTCTCCCTCACACACACACTCTCCCTCACACACACACTCTCCTTCAAACACACTCTCTCCCTCTCTCCCTCACACACACACTCTCCCTCACACACACACTCTCCCTCACACACACTCTCTCCCTCACACACACACACTCCCTCACACACACACTCTCCCTCACACACAAACTCTGCCTCACACACACACTCTCCCTCACACACACACTCTCCCTCACACACACACTCTCCTTCAAACACACTCTCTCCCTCTCTCCCTCACACACAAACTCTGCCTCACACACACACTCTCCCTCACACACACACTCTGCCTCACACACACACTCTCCCTCACACACACACTCTGCCTCACACACACACTCTTCCTCACACACACACACTCTCCCTCACACACACACTCTCCCTCACACACACTCTGCCTCACACACACACTCTCGCTTAGACACACACTCTCCCTCACACACACTCTCCCTCACACACACTCTGCCTCACACACACACTCTCCCTCACACACACACACTCTCCCTCACACACACACTCTGCCTCACACACACACACTCCCTCACACACACACACTCTGCCTCACACACACACATTCTCCCTCACACACACACGCTCTCCCTCACACACACACTCTCCCTCACACACACTCTCTCCCTCACACACAGGCTCTCACTTGCACACACACTCTCCCTCACACACACACTCTGCCTCACACACACACATTCTCCCTCACACACACACGCTCTCCCTCACACACACTCTCTCCCTCACACACTCGCTCGCCGTCACACACACACTCTCCCTCACACACACACTCTCCCTCACACACACTCTCTCCCTCACACACACGCTCTCCCTCACACACACACTCTCCCTCACACACACACACACACGCTCTCCCTCACACACACACTCTCCCTCACACACACACACACACGCTCTCCCTCACACACAAACTCTCCCTCACACACACACTCTGCCTCACACACACACTCTCCCTCACACACACACTCTCCCTCACACACACACTCTCCCTCACACACACACTCTCCCTCACACACACACTCTCACTCACACACACACTCTCCCTCACACACACACTCTCCCTCACACACACACTCTCCCTCACACACACTCTCTCCCTCACACACACACTCTCCCTCACACACACACTCTCCCTCACACACACACTCTCCCTCACACACACACTCTCCCTCACACACAAACTCTCCCTCACACACACACTCTCCCTCACACACACTCTCTCCCTCACACACACTCTCCCTCACACACACACTCTCCCTCACACACAAACTCTGCCTCACACACACTCTGCCTCTCACACACACTCTGCCTCACACACACACTCTCCCTCACACACACACTCTCCCTCACACACACACTCTCCCTCACACACACACTCTGCCTCACACACACACTCTCCCTCACACACACACTCTCCCTCACACACACAATCTGCCTCACACACACACTCTGCCTCACACACACACTCTGCCTCACACACACACTCTCCCTCACACACACACTCTGCCTCACACACACACTCTGCCTCACACGCACACTCTCCCTCACACACAAACTCTGCCTCACACACACACTCTCCCTCACACACACACTCTCCCTCACACACACACTCTCCCTCACACACACACTCTCCCTCACACACACGCTCTCCCTCACACACACACTCTGCCTCACACACACACTCTGCCTCACACACACACTCTGCCTCACACACACACTCTGCCTCACACACACACTCTCCCTCACACACACACTCTCCCTCACACACACGCTCTCCCTCACACACACTCTCTCCCTCACACACACACTCTCCCTCACACACACTCTCTCCCTCACACACACACTCTCCCTCACACACACACTCTGCCTCACACACACACTCTCCCTCACACACACACTCTCCCTCACACACACACTCTGCCTCACACACACACTCTCCCTCACACACACACTCTCCCTCACACACACACTCTGCCTCACACACACACTCTCCCTAACACACACGCTCTCCCTCACACACAAGCTCTCCCTCACACACACGCTCTCCCTCTCACACACACACTCTCCCTCACACACACACTCTCCCTCACACACAAACTCTCCCTCACACACACACTCTCCCTCACACACACGCTCTCCCTCACACACACACTCTGCCTCACACACACACTCTGCCTGACACACACTCTCTCCCTCACACACACACTCTCGCTCACACACACTCTCTCCCTCACACACACGCTCTCCCTCACACACACGCTCTCCCTCACACACACGCTCTCCCTCACACACACTCTCTCCCTCACACACACTCTCCCTCACACACACACTCTGCCTCACACACACACTCTGCCTCACACACACACTCTCCCTCACACACACACTCTGCCTCACACACACACTCTCCCTCACACTCACACCCTCCCTCACACACACTCTCTCCCTCACACACACACTCTCCCTCACACACACACTCTCCCTCACACACACACTCTGCCTCACACACACACTCTCCCTCACACACAAACTCTGCCTCACACACACACTCTGCCTCACACACACACACTCCCTCACACACACACTCTCCCTCACACACACACTCTGCCTCACACACACACTCTGCCTCACACACACACTCTCCCTCACACACACACTCTCCCTCACACACACACTCTCCCTCACACACACACGCTCCCTCACACACACACTCTCCCTCACACACAAACTCTGCCTCACACACACACTCTCCCTCACACACACACTCACCCTCACACACACACTCTGCCTCACACACACTCTCTCCCTCACACACAAACTCTGCCTCACACACACACTCTCCCTCACACACAAACTCTGCCTCACACACACACTCTCCCTCACACACACACTCTCCCTCACACACAAACTCTGCCTCACACACACACTCTCCCTCACACACACACTCACCCTCACACACACACTCTGCCTCACACACACTCTCTCCCTCACACACACGCTCTCCCTCACACACACGCTCTCCCTCACACGCACTCTCTCCCTCACACACACACTCTGCCTCACACACACACTCTGCCTCACACACACACTCTCCCTCACACACACACTCTCCCTCACACACACACTCTCCCTCACACACAAACTCTGCCTCACACACACACTCTCCCTCACACACACACTCACCCTCACACACACACTCTGCCTCACACACACTCTCTCCCTCACACACACGCTCTCCCTCACACACACGCTCTCCCTCACACACACACTCTCCCTCACACACACACTCTCCCTCACACACACACTCTCCCTCACACACACACTCTGCCTCACACACACGCTCTCCCTCACACACACACTCTGCCTCACACACACACTCTGCCTCACACACACACTCTCCCTCACACACAAACTCTGCCTCACACACACACTCTCCCTCACACACACACTGTCCCTCACACACACACTCTCCCTCACTCACAAACTCTGCCCCACTCACACACTCTCCCTCACACACAAACTCTGCCTCACACACACACTCTGCCTCACACACACACTCTGCCTCACACACACGCTCTCCCTCACACACACACTCTCCCTCACACACACGCTCTCCCTCTCACACACACACTCTCCCTCACACACACACTCTCCCTCACACACACTCTCTCCCTCACACACACACTGTGCCTCACACACACGCTCCCCCTCACACACACACACACACGCTCTCCCTCACACACAAACTCTCCCTCACACACAAACTCTCCCTCACACACACACTCTCCCTCACACACACGCTCCCCCTCACACACACACACACACGCTCTCCCTCACACACAACTCTCCCTCACACACACACTCTCCCTCACACACACACTCTCCTCACACACACACTCTCCCTCACACACACACTCTCCCTCACACACACACTCTCCCTCACACACACACTCTCCCTCACACACACACTCTGCCTCACACACACGCTCCCCCTCACACACACACACACACGCTCCCCCTCACACACACACACACACACGCTCTCCCTCACACACAAACTCTCCCTCACACACACACTCTCCCTCACACACACACTCTCCCTCACACACACACTCTCCCTCACACACACACTCTCCCTCACACACACACTCTCCCTCACACACACACTCTCTCCCTCACACACACACTCTCCCTCACACACACACTCTCCCTCACACACACACTCTCCCTCACACACACACTCTCCCTCACACACACACTCCCCCTCACACACACACACACACGCTCTCCCTCACACACAAACTCTCCCTCACACACACACACTCCCTCACACACACACTCTCCCTCACACACACACTCTGCCTCACACACACGTTCTCCCTCACACACACACTCACCCTCACACACACCTCTCCCTCACACACACACTCTGCCTCACACACACTCTCTCCCTCACACACACACACTCCCTCACACACACACTCTCCCTCACACACACTCTCTCCCTCACACACACTCTCTCCCTCACACACACACTCTCCCTCACACACACACTCTCCCTCACACACACACTCTCCCTCACACACACTCTCTCCCTCACACACACACTCTCCCTCACACACACACTCTCCCTCACACACACTCTCCCTCACACACACGCTCTCCCTCACACACACACTCTCCCTCACACACACACTCTCCCTCACACACACTCTCCCTCACACACACTCTCTCCCTCACACACACACACTCCCTCACACACACTCTCCCTCACACACACGCTCTCCCTCACACACACACTCTCCCTCACACACACACTCTCCCTCACACACACTCTCCCTCACACACACTCTCTCCCTGACACACACACTCTCCCTCACACAAACGCTCTCCCTCACACACACGCTCTCCCTCACACACACGCTCTCCCTCACACACACGCTCTCCCTCACACACACGCTCTCCCTCATACACACGCTCTCCCTCACACACACGCTCTCCCTCACACACACGCTCTCCCTCACACACACGCTCTCCCTCACACACACGCTCTCCCTCACACACACACTCTCCCTCACACACACACTCTCCCTCACACACACACTCTCCCTCACACACACACTCTGCCTCACACACACACTCTCCCTCACACACACACTCTGCCTCACACACACACTCTGCCTCACACACACACTCTGCCTCACACACACACTCTCCCTCACACACACACTCTCCCACACACACACACTCTCCCTCACACACGCACTCTGCCTCACACACACACTCTCCCTCACACACACACTCTGCCTCACACACACACTCTCCCTCACACACACAATTTCCCTCACACACACAATTTCCCTCACACACACACTCTCCCTCACACACACACTCTCCCTCACACACACTCTCTCCCTCACACACACACTCTGCCTCACACACAAACTCTCCCTCACACACACACTCTCCCTCACACACACACTCTCCCTCACACACACTCTCTCCCTCACACACACACTCTGCCTCACACACACACTCACTCTCCCTCACACCACCACACTCTCCCTCACACACAACACTCTCCCTCACACAACACACTCTCCCTCACACACACACTCTCCCTCACACACACTCTCTCCCTCACACACACACTCTCCCTCACACACACCCTCTCCCTCACACACACGCTCTCCCTCACACACACTCTCTCCCTCACACACACTCTCTGCCTCACACACACACTCTCCCCACAACACACACTCTCTCCCTCACACACACTCTGCCTCACACACACACTCTCCCTCACACACACACTCTCTCCCTCACACACACTCTGCCTCACACACACACCTCTCCCTCACACACACACTCTCCCTCACACACACACACTCTCCCTCACACACACACTCTCCCTCACACACACACTCTCCCTCACACACACACTCTCCCTCACACACACTCTCTCCCTCACACACACACTCTCACTCACACACTCTCTCCCTCACACACACACTCTCCTCACACACACACTCTCCCTCACACACACACTCTGCCTCACACACACACTCTCCCTCACACACACACTCTCTCCCTCACACACACACTCTCCTCACACACACACTCTCCCTCACACACACACTCTCGCTCACACACACACACTCTGCTCCACACACACACTCTCCCTCACACACCACTCTGCCCTCACACACACACTCTGCCTCACACACACACTCTCCCTCACACACACACTCTGCCTCACACACACACCTCTCCCTCACACACACACTCTGCCTCACACACACACTCTGCCTCACACACACACTCTGACTCACACACACACTCTCCCTCACACACACACTCTGCCTCACACACACACTCTCCCTCCACACACACCTCTCCTCACACACACACTCTGGCCTCACACACACACTCTCCCTCACACACAACTCTCCCTCACACACACACTCTGCCTCAAACACACACTCTCCGTCACACACACTCTCCGTCACACACACACTCTCCCTCACACACACACTCTCCCTCACACACACACTCTCCCTCACACACAAACTCTGCCTCACACACACACTCTGACTCACACACACACTCTCCCTCACACACACACTCTGCCTCACACACTCTGCCTCACACACACACTCTCCCTCACACACACTCTCTCCCTCACACACACACTCTGCCTCACACACACACTCTTCCTCACACACACACTCTCCATCCACACACACACTCTCCCTCACACACACTCTCTCCCTCACACACACGCTCTCCCTCACACACACACACTCCCTCACACACACGCTCTCCCTCCACACACACACTCTCCCTCACACACACGCTCTCCCTCACACACACTCTCCCTCACACACACACACTCCCTCACACACACGCTCTCCCTCACACACACACTCTCCCTCACACACACACTCTCCCTCACACACACACTCTCCCTCACCACACACACTCTCCCTCACACACACACTCTGCCTCACACACACACTCTGCCTCACACACACACTCTCCCTCACACACACACACTCTCCCTCACACACACACTCTCCCTCACAACAAACTCTGCCTCACTCACACACTCTCCCTCACACACAAACTCTGCCTCACACACACACACTCTCCCTCACACACACACTCTCCCTCACACACACTCTCTCCCTCACACACACACTCTCCCTCACACACACACTCTGCCTCACACACACACTCTCCCTCACACACACTCTCTCCCTCACACACACACTCTCCCTCACACACACACTCTCCCTCACACACACACTCTCCCTCACACACACACTCTGCCTCACACACACGCTCCCCCTCACACACACACACACACACGCTCTCCCTCAACACACAAACTCTCCCTCACACACGCACTCTCCCTCACACACACACTCTCCCTCACACACACACTCTGCCTCACACACACACTCTGCCTCACACACACACTCTCCCTCACACACACACTCTCCCTCACACACACACTCTGCCTCACACACACACTCTGCATCACACACACTCTCTCCCTCACTCACAAACTCTGCCCCACTCACACACTCTCCCTCACACACAAACTCTGCCTCACACACACGCTCCCCCTCACACACACACACACACACTCTCCCTCACACACACACTCTCCCTCACACACACACTCTCCCTCACTCACAAACTCTGCCCCCACTCACACACTCTCCCTCACCACAACACTCTGCCACACACATACACTCTCCCTCACACACACACACTCTCCCTCACACACACACTCTGCCTCACACACACACTCTGCCTCACACACACACTCTCCCTCACACACACACTCTCCCTCACACACACACTCTGCCTCACACACACACTCTGCCTCACACACACACTCTCCCTCACACACACACTCTCCCTCACACACACACTCTGCCTCACACACACACTCTCCCTCACACACACACTCTCCCTCACACACACACTCTCTCCCTCACACACACACTCTCCCTCACACACACACTCTGCCTCACACACACAGACTCTCCCTCACACACACACTCTGCCTCACACACACACTCTGCCACACACACACACTCTCCCTCACACACACACTCTCCCTCACACACACACTCTGCCTCACACACACACTCTCCCTCACACACACACTCTGCCTCACACACACACTCTCCCTCACACACACACTCTGCTCACACACACACTCCCCCTCACACACACACTCTGCCTCACACACACACTCTCCCTCACACACACACTCTGCCTCACACACACACTCTGCCTCACACACACACTCTCCCTCACACACACACTCTGCCTCACACACACACTCTCCCTCACACACACACTCTGCCTCACACACACACTCCCCCTCACACACACTCTCTCCCCTCACACACACACTCTCCCTCACACACACACTCTGCCTCACACACACACTCTGCCTCACACACACTCTCCCTCACCACACACTCCTCCCTCACACACACACTCCTCTCCCTCACACACACTCTCTCCCTCACACACACACTCTCCCTCACACACACACTCTCTCCCTCACACACACACTCTCCCTCACACACACACTCTGCCTCACACACACTCTCCCTCACACACACACTCTGCCTCACACACACAGACTCTCCCTCACACACACTCTCTCCCTCACACACACACTCTCCCTCACACACACACTCTCCCTCACACACACACTCTCCCTCACACACACACTCTCCCTCACACACACACTCTCCTCACACACACGCTCTCACTCACGCACACACTCTCCCTCACACACACACTCTGCCTCACACACACACTCTCCTCACACACACGCTCTCCCTCACACACACACTCTGCCTCACACACACATTCTCCCTCACACACAAACTCTGCCTCACACACACACTCTGCCTCACACACACACTCTCGCTCACACACAAACTCTGCCTCACTCACACACTCTCCCTCACACACAAACTCTGCCTCACACACACACTCTGCCTCACACACACACTCTGCCTCACACACACACTCTGACTCACACACACACTCTCCCTCACACACACACTCTCCCTCACACACACACTCTCCCTCACACACACACTCTGCCTCACACACACACTCTCCCTCACACACACACTCTCCCTCACACACACGCTCTCCCTCACACACACGCTCTCCCTCACACACACACTCTCCCTCACACACACACTCTCCCTCACACACACACTCTCCCTCACACACACTCTCTCCCTCACACACACACTCTCCCTCACACACACACTCTCCCTCACACACACGCTCTCCCTCACACACACACTCTCCCTCACACACACACTCTCCCTCACACACACGCTCTCCCTCACACACACACTCTCCCTCACACACACGCTCTCCCTCACACACACGCTCTCCCTCACACACACTCTCTCCCTCACACACACACTCTCCCTCACACACACACTCTCCCTCACACACACACTCTCCCTCACACACACGCTCTCCCTCACACACACACACACACGCTCTCCCTCACATACACTCTCTCCCTCACACACACACTCTGCCTCACACACACACTCTCCCTCACACACACACACTCTCCCTCACACAGACACTCTCTCCCTCACACACACACTCTCCCTCACACACACACTCTGACTCACACACACACTCTCCCTCACACACACACTCTGCCTCACACACACTCTCCCTCACACACACACTCTCCCTCACACACACGCTCTCCCTCACACACACACTCTCCCTCACACACACGCTCTCCCTCACACACACGCTCTCCCTCACACACACACTCTCCCTCACACACACGCTCTCCCTCACACACACGCTCTCCCTCACACACACGCTCTCCCTCACACACACACTCTCCCTCACACACACGCTCTCCCTCACACACACGCTCTCCCTCACACCACACACTCTCCCTCACACACACACACTCCCTCACACACACACTCTCCCTCACACACACGCTCTCCCTCACACACACACTCTCCCTCACACACACGCTCTCCCTCACACACACACTCTCCCTCACACACATACTCTGCCTCACACACACACTCTCCCTCACACACACACACTCCCTCACACACACACTCTCCCTCACACACACACTCTCCCTCACACACACACTCTCCCTCACACACACACTCTGACTCACACACACGCTCTCCCTCACACACACACACACTCTCCCTCACACACACACTCTCCCTCACACACACACTCTCCCTCACACACACACTCTGACTCACACACACGCTCTCCCTCACACACACACACACTCTCCCTCACACACACGCTCTTCCTCACACACACGCTCTTCCTCACACACACGCTCTTCCTCACACACACGCTCTCCCTCACACACACACTCTCCCTCACACACACGCTCTCCCTCACATACACTCTCTCCCTCACACACACACTCTGCCTCACACACACACTCTCCCTCACACACACACTCTCCCTCACACACACACTCTGCCTCACACACACACTCTCCCTCACACACACTCTCCCTCACACACACACTCTACCTCACACACACACTCTCCCTCACACACACACTCTCCCTCACACACACACTCTGCCTCACACACACGCTCTCCCTCACACACACACTCTCCCTCACACACACGCTCTCCCTCACATACACTCTCTCCCTCACACACACACTCTGCCTCACACACACACTCTCCCTCACACACACACTCTCCCTCACACACACACTCTGCCTCACACACACTCTCTCCCTCACACACACACTCTGCCTCACACACACGCTCTCCCTCACACACACACTCTGCCTCACACACACACTCTGCCTCACACACACACTCTTCCTCACACACACACTCTCCCTCACACACACGCTCTCCCTCACACACACTCTCTCCCTCACACACACTCTCCCTCACACACACACTCTGCCTCACACACACACTCTCCCTCACACACACACTCTGCCTCACACACACACTCTCCCTCACACTCACACCCTCCCTCACACACACTCTCTCCCTCACACACACACTCTCCCTCACACACACACTCTCCCTCACACACAAACTCTGCCTCACACACACACTCTCGCTCACACACACACTCACCCTCACACACACACTCTGCCTCACACACACACTCTCCCTCACACACACACTCTGCCTCACACACACACTCTGCCTCACACACACACTCTCCCTCACACACACACTCTCCCTCACACACACACTCTCCCTCACACACACACTCTCCCTCACACACACACTCTGCCTCACACACACACTCTGCCTCACACACACAATCTCCCTCACACACACACTCTCCCTCACACACACACTCTGCCTCACACACACACTCTCCCTCACACACACACTCTCCCTCACACACACACTCTCCCTCACACACACACTCTCCCTCACACACACGCTCTCACTCACGCACACACTCTCCCTCACACACACACTCTGCCTCACACACACACTCTCCCTCACACACACGCTCTCCCTCACACACACACTCTGCCTCACACACACATTCTCCCTCACACACAAACTCTGCCTCACACACACACTCTGCCTCACACACACACTCTCGCTCACACACAAACTCTGCCTCACTCACACACTCTCCCTCACACACAAACTCTGCCTCACACACACACTCTGCCTCACACACACACTCTGCCTCACACACAAACTCTGCCTCACACACACACTCTGCCTCACACACACACTCTGCCTCACACACAAACTCTGCCTCACACACACACTCTGCCTCACACACACACTCTCCCTCACACACACGCTCTCCCTCACACACACACTCTGCCTCACACACACATTCTCCCTCACACACAAACTCTGCCTCACACACACACTCTGCCTCACACACACACTCTGCCTCACACACAAACTCTGCCTCACACACACACTCTGCCTCACACACACACTCTCGCTCACACACAAACTCTGCCTCACTCACACACTCTCCCTCACACACAAACTCTGCCTCACACACACACTCTCCCTCACACACACACTCTCCCTCACACACACACTCTCCCTCACACACACACTCTGCCTCACACACACACTCTCCCTCACACACACACTCTCCCTCACACACACGCTCTCCCTCACACACACGCTCTCCCTCACACACACACTCTCCCTCACACACACACTCTCCCTCACACACACACTCTCCCTCACACACACACTCTCCCTCACACACACGCTCTCCCTCACACACACACTCTCCCTCACACACACACTCTCCCTCACACACACGCTCTCCCTCACACACACGCTCTCCCTCACACACACACTCTCCCTCACACACACGCTCTCCCTCACACACACGCTCTCCCTCACACACACGCTCTCCCTCACACACACTCTCTCCCTCACACACACACTCTCCCTCACACACACACTCTCCCTCACACACACGCTCTCCCTCACACACACACTCTCCCTCACACACACGCTCTCCCTCACACACACACACACACGCTCTCCCTCACATACACTCTCTCCCTCACACACACACTCTGCCTCACACACACACTCTCCCTCACACACACACTCTCCCTCACACAGACACTCTCTCCCTCACACACACACTCTCCCTCACACACACACTCTGACTCACACACACACTCTCCCTCACACACACACTCTGCCTCACACACACACTCTCCCTCACACACACACTCTCCCTCACACACACGCTCTCCCTCACACACACACTCTCCCTCACACACACGCTCTCCCTCACACACACGCTCTCCCTCACACACACACTCTCCCTCACACACACGCTCTCCCTCACACACACGCTCTCCCTCACACACACGCTCTCCCTCACACACACACTCTCCCTCACACACACGCTGTCCCTCACACACACGCTCTCCCTCACACACACACTCTCCCTCACACACACACACTCCCTCACACACACACTCTCCCTCACACACACGCTCTCCCTCACACACACACTCTCCCTCACACACACGTTCTCCCTCACACACACACTCTCCCTCACACACACACTCTCCCTCACACACACACTCTGCCTCACACACACACTCTGCCTCACACACACACTCTCCCTCACACACACACTCTCCCTCACACACACACTCTGACTCACACACACGCTCTCCCTCACACACACACACTCCCTCACACACACACTCTCCCTCGCACACACACTCTCCCTCACACACACGCTCTTCCTCACACACACACTCTCCCTCACACACACACTCTCCCTCACACACACACTCTGACTCACACACACGCTCTCCCTCACACACACACACACTCTCCCTCACACACACGCTCTTCCTCACACACACGCTCTTCCTCACACACACGCTCTTCCTCACACACACGCTCTCCCTCACACACACACTCTCCCTCACACACACGCTCTCCCTCACATACACTCTCTCCCTCACACACACACTCTGCCTCACACACACACTCTCCCTCACACACACACTCTCCCTCACACACACACTCTGCCTCACACACACACTCTCCCTCACACACACTCTCCCTCACACACACACTCTCCCTCACACACACACTCTCCCTCACACACACACTCTGCCTCACACACACACTCTCCCTCACACACACGCTCTCCCTCACATACACTCTCTCCCTCACACACACACTCTGCCTCACACACACACTCTCCCTCACACACACACTCTCCCTCACACACACACTCTGCCTCACACACACTCTCTCCCTCACACACACACTCTGCCTCACACACACGCTCTCCCTCACACACACACTCTGCCTCACACACACACTCTGCCTCACACACACACTCTTCCTCACACACACACTCTCCCTCACACACACGCTCTCCCTCACACACACTCTCTCCCTCACACACACTCTCCCTCACACACACACTCTGCCTCACACACACACTCTGCCTCACACACACACTCTCCCTCACACACACACTCTGCCTCACACACACACTCTCCCTAACACTCACACCCTCCCTCACACACACTCTCTCCCTCACACACACACTCTCCCTCACACACACACTCTCCCTCACACACAAACTCTGCCTCACACACACACTCTCGCTCACACACACACTCACCCTCACACACACACTCTGCCTCACACACACACTCTCCCTCACACACACACTCTGCCTCACACACACACTCTGCCTCACACACACACTCTCCCTCACACACACACTCTCCCTCACACACACACTCTCCCTCACACACACACTCTCCCTCACACACACACTCTGCCTCACACACACACTCTGCCTCACACACACAATCTCCCTCACACACACACTCTCCCTCACACACACACTCTGCCTCACACACACACTCTGCCTCACACACACACTCTGCCTCACACACACACTCTCCCTCACACACACACTCTCCCTCACACACACACTCTGCCTCACACACACACTCTCCCTCACACACACTCTCTCCCTCACACACACACTCTCCCTCACACACAAACTCTCCCACACACACACACTCTCCCTCACACACACTCTCTCCCTCACACACACACTCTCCCTCACACACACACTCTCCCTCACACACACACTCTCCCTCACACACACGCTCTCCCTCACACACACACTCTCCCTCACACACACGCTCTCCCTCACACACACACACACACGCTCTCCCTCACACACACTCTCTCCCTCACACACACACTCTCCCTCACACACACGCTCTCCCTCACACACACGCTCTCCCTCACACACACACTCTGCCTCACACACACACTCTGCCTCACACACACACTCTCCCTCACACACACACTCTCCCTCACACACACACTCTCAACACACACTCTGCCTCACACACACACTCTCCCCACCACACACACTCTCCCTCAACACACACACTCTCCTCCACACACTCCTGCCTCACACACACACTCTCCCTCACACACACACTCTCCCTCACACACACATTCTCCCTCACACACACACTCTCCCTCACACTCACTCTCTCCCTCACACACACTCTCTCCCTCACACACACACTCTGCCTCACACACACTCTGCCCACTCACACACAACACTCTGCCACACACACACACTCTCCCTCACACACACACTCTCCCTCACACACACACTCTCCCTCACACACACACTCTCCCTCACACACACTCTCTCCCTCACACACACTCTCCCTCACACACACACTCTCCTCACACACACACTCTCCCTCACACACACACTCTCCCTCACACACACACTCTCCCTCACACACACACTCTCCCTCACACACACACTCTCCCTCACACACACACTCTGCCTCACACACACACTCTCCCTCACACACACACTCTGCCCTCACACACACACTCTCCCTCACACACACTCTCCCTCACACACACACTCTGCCTCACACACACACTCTCCCTCACACACACACTCTGCCCTCACACACACACTCTCCCTCACACACACACTCTGCCTCACACACACACTCTCCTCACACACACACTCTCCCTCACACACCACTCTCTCCCTCACACACACACTCCCTCACACACACTCTCTGCCGCCTCACACACACACTCTCCCTCACACACACACTCTCCTCACACACACACTCTCCCTCACACACACACTCTCCCTCACACACACACTCTCCCTCACACACACACTCTCCCTCACACACACACTCTCCCTCACACACACACTCTCCCTCACACACACACTCCTCCCTCACACACACACTCTCCCTCACACACACACTCTGCCCTCACACACACACTCTCCCTCACACACACACTCTCCCTCACACACACTCTCTGCCTCACACACACACTCTCCCTCACACACACTCTCTCCTCACACACACACTCTCCCTCACACACACACTCTGCCTCACACACACACTCTCCCTCACACACACACTCTCCCTCACACACACACTCTCCCTCACACACACACTCTCTCCCTCACACACACACTCTCCCTCACACACACACTCTCCCTCACACACACACTCTCCCTCACACACACACTCTCCCTCACACACACACTCTCCCTCACACACACACTCTCCCTCACACACACACTCTCCCTCACACACACACTCTCCCTCACACACACACTCTGCCTCACACACACACTCTCCCTCACACACACACTCTCCCTCACACACACACTCTCCCTCACACACACACTCTGCCTCACACACCACACACTCTGCCTCACACACACTCTCTCCCTCACACACACACTCTCCCTCACACACACACTCTCCCTCACACACACACTCTCGCTCACACACAAACTCTGCCTCACTCACACACTCTCCCTCACACACAAACTCTGCCTCACACACACACTCTCCCTCACACACACACGCTCTCCTCACACACACACTCTCCCTCACACACACGCTCTCCCTCACACACACACTCTCCCTCACACACACGCTCTCCCTCACACACACACTCTCCCTCACACACACACTCTGCCTCACTCACACACTCTCCCTCACACACAAACTCTGCCTCCACACACACACTCTCCCTCACACACACGCTCTCCCTCACACACACACTCTCCCTCACACACACGCTCTCCCTCACACACACACTCTCCCTCACACACACGCTCTCCCTCACACACACACTCTCCCTCACACACACACTCTCCATCACACACACGCTCTCCCTCACATACACTCTCTCCCTCACACACACACTCTGCCTCACACACACACTCTCCCTCACACACACACTCTCCCTCACACACACTCTCCCTCACACACACACTCTCCCTCACACACACACTCTCCCTCACACACACACTCTCCCTCACACACACACTCTCCCTCACACACACACTCTGCCTCACACACACGCTCTCCCTCACACACACACTCTCCCTCACACACAAACTCTGCCTCACACACACACTCTCCCTCACACACACACTCTGCCTCACACACACACTCTGCCCTCACACACACACTCTCCCTCACACACACACTGTCCCTCACACACACGCTCTCCCTCACACACACACTCTGCCTCACACACACGCTCTCCCTCACACACACACTCTGCCTCACACACACACTCTCCCTCACACACACACTCTCCCTCACACACACAGTCTGCCTCACACACACACTCTCCCTCACACACACACTCTGCCTCACACACACTCTCTCCCTCACACACACACTCTCCCTCACACACACCCTCTCCCTCACACACACACTCTGCCTCACACACACACTCTCCCTCACACACACCCTCTCCCTCACACACAAACTCTCCCTCACACACACACTCTCCCTCACACACACTCTCTCCCTCACACACACACTCTCCCTCACACACACGCTCTCCCTCACACACACACTCTCCCTCACACACACACTCTGCCTCACACACACACTCTCCCTCACACACACACTCTGCCTCACACACACTCTCTCCCTCACACACACACTCTCCCTCACACACACCCTCTCCCTCACACACACACTCTGCCTCACACACACACTCTCCCTCACACACACCCTCTCCCTCACACACAAACTCTCCCTCACACACACACTCTCCCTCACACACACTCTCTCCCTCACACACACTCTCTCCCTCACACACACACTCTCCCTCACACACACACTCTCCCTCACACACACACTCTCCCTCACACACACACTCTCCCTCACACACACGCTCTCCCTCACACACACACTCTCCCTCACACACACGCTCTCCCTCACACACACACACACACGCTCTCCCTCACACACACTCTCTCCCTCACACACACACTCTCCCTCACACACACGCTCTCCCTCACACACACGCTCTCCCTCACACACACACTCTGCCTCACACACACACTCTGCCTCACACACACACTCTCCCTCACACACACACTCTCCCTCACACACACACTCTCCCTCACACACACACTCTCCCTCACACACACACTCTGCCTCACACACACACTCTCCCTCACACACACACTCTCCCTCACACACACACTCTCCCTCACACACACTCTCTCCCTCACACACACTCTCTCCCTCACACACACACTCTCCCTCACACACACAATCTCCCTCACACACACACTCTCCCTCACACACACACTCTCCCTCACACACACTCTCTCCCTCACACACACACTCTGCCTCACACACAAACTCTGCCTCACACACAACTCTGCCTCACACACACACTCTCCCTCACACACACTCTCTCCCTCACATACACACTCTGCCTCACACACACACTCTCCCTCACACACACACTCTCCCTCACACACACTCTCTCCCTCACACACACACTCTCCCTCACACACAAACTCTGCCTCACACACACACTCTCCCTCACACACACACTCTCCCTCACACACACACTCTCCCTCACACACACACTCTCCCTCACACACACACTCTCCCTCACACACACACTCTCCCTCACACACACACTCTGCCTCACACACACACTCTGCCTCACACACACTCTCCCTCACACACACACTCTGCCTCACACACACACTCCCCCTCACACACACTCTCTGCCTCACACACACACTCTCCCTCACACACACACTCTCCCTCACACACACACTCTCTCCCTCACACACACACTCTCCCTCACACACACTCTCTCCCTCACACACACACTCTCCCTCACACACACACTCTGCCTCACACACACACTCTCCCTCACACACACACTCTCCCTCACACACACACTCTCTCCCTCACACACACTCTCTCCCTCACACACACACTCTCCCTCACACACACACTCTGCCTCACACACACGCTCTCCCTCACACACACACTCTCCCTCACACACACACTCTGCCTCACACACACACTCTCCCTCACACACACACTCTCCCTCACACACACGCTCTCACTCACGCACACACTCTCCCTCACACACACACTCTGCCTCACACACACACTCTCCCTCACACACACGCTCTCCCTCACACACACACTCTCCCTCACACACACACTCTGCCTCACACACACACTCTACCTCACACACACACTCTGCCTCACACACACACTCTGCCTCACACACACACTCTCCCTCACACACACGCTCTCCCTCACACACACACTCTCCCTCACACACACACTCTGCCTCACACACACACTCTGCCTCACACACACACTCTCCCTCACACACAAACTCTGCCTCACACACACACTCTCCCTCACACACACACTCTCCCTCACACACACACTCTCCCTCACACACACACTCTCCCTCACACACACACTCTCCCTCACACACACTCTCCCTCACACACACTCTGCCTCACACACACACTCTGCCTCACACACACTCTCTCCCTCACACACACACTCTCCCTCACACACACACTCTCCCTCACACACACACTCTCGCTCACACACAAACTCTGCCTCACTCACACACTCTCCCTCACACACAACTCTGCCTCACACACACACTCTCCCTCACACACACACTCTGCCTCACTCACACACTCTCCCTCACACACAAACTCTGCCTCACACACACACTCTCCCTCACACACACACTCTCCCTCACACACACGCTCTCCCTCACACACACACTCTCCCTCACACACACGCTCTCCCTCACACACACACTCTCCCTCACACACACACTCTGCCTCACTCACACACTCTCCCTCACACACAAACTCTGCCTCACACACACACTCTCCCTCACACACACGCTCTCCCTCACACACACACTCTCCCTCACACACACGCTCTCCCTCACACACACACTCTCCCTCACACACACGCTCTCCCTCACACACACACTCTCCCTCACACACACACTCTCCCTCACACACACGCTCTCCCTCACATACACTCTCTCCCTCACACACACACTCTGCCTCACACACACACTCTCCCTCACACACACACTCTCCCTCACACACACACTCTCCCTCACACACACACTCTCCCTCACACACACACTCTCCCTCACACACACACTCTCCCTCACACACACACTCTCCCTCACACACACACTCTGCCTCACACACACGCTCTCCCTCACACACACACTCTCCCTCACACACAAACTCTGCCTCACACACACACTCTCCCTCACACACACACTCTGCCTCACACACACACTCTGCCTCACACACACACTCTCCCTCACACACACACTGTCCCTCACACACACGCTCTCCCTCACACACACACTCTGCCTCACACACACACTCTCCCTCACACACACACTCTCCCTCACACACACACTCTGCCTCACACACACACTCTCCGTCACACACACTCTGCCTCACACACACACTCTCCCTCACACACACACTCTGCCTCACACACACACTCTCCCTCACACACACACTCTCCATCACACACACACTCTCCCTCACACACACTCTCTCCCTCACACACACACACTCCCTCACACACACACTCTGCCTCACACACACACTCTCCCTCACACACAGACTCTCCATCACACACACACTCTCCCTCACACACACACTCTCCCTCACACACACACTCTCCATCACACACACACTCTCCCTCACACACACTCTCTCCCTCACACACACACACTCCCTCACACACACACTCTCCCTCACACACACTCTCTCCCTCACACACACACTCTGCCTCACACACACGCTCCCCCTCACACACACACACACACGCTCTCCCTCACACACACACTCTGCCTCACACACACACTCTGCCTCACACACACGCTCTCCCTCACACACACACTCTCCCTCACACACACACTCTCCCTCACACACACACTCTCCCTCACACACACTCTCTCCCTCACACACACACTCTCCCTCACACACACTCTCTCCCTCACACACACGCTCTCCCTCACACACACACTCTCCCTCACACACACACTCTCCCTCACACACACTCTCTCCTCACACACACTCTCCCTCACACACACACTCTGCCTCACACACACACTCTGCCTCACACACACACTCTCCCTCACACACACACTCTGCCTCACACACACTCTCTCCCTCACACACACACTCTCCCTCACACACACACTCTCCCTCACACACAAACTCTGCCTCACACACACACTCTGCCTCACACACACACTCTCCCTCACACACACACTCTCCCTCACACACACACTCTGCCTCACACACACACTCTGCCTCACACACACACTCTCCCTCACACACACACTCTCCCTCACACACACACTCTGCCTCACACACACACTCTGCCTCACACACACACTCTGCCTCACACACACACTCTCCCTCACACACACACTCTGCCTCACACACACACTCTGCCTCACACACACACTCTGCCTCACACACACACTCTCCCTCACACACACACTCTCCCTCACACACACATTCTCCCTCACACACACACTCTGCCTCACACACACACTCTCCCTCACACACACACTCTCCCTCACACACACACTCTCCCTCACACACAAACTCTGCCTCACACACACACTCTGCCTCACACACACGCTCTCCCTCACACACACGCTCTCCCTCACACACACACTCTCCCTCACACACACGCTCTCCCTCACACACACACTCTCCCTCACACACACTCTCTCCCTCACACACACACTCGCCCTCACACACACACTCTCCCTCACACACACTCTCTCCCTCACACACACACTCTCCCTCACACACACACTCTCCCTCACACACACGCTCTCCCTCACACACACGCTCTCCCTCACACACACTCTCTCCCTCACACACACACTCGGCCTCACACACACACTCTCCCTCACACACACACTCTCCCTCACACACACACTCTCCCTCACACACACACTCTCCCTCACACACACACTCTCCCTCACACACACACTCTCCCTCACACACACTCTCTTCCTCACACACACGCTCTCCCTCACACACACACTCTCCCTCACACACACGCTCTCCCTCACACACACACACACACGCTCTCCCTCACACACACACTCTCCCTCACACACACACTCTCCCTCACACACACACTCTCCCTCACACACACACTCTCCCTCACACACACACTCTCCCTCACACACACACTCTCCCTCACACACACACTCTCCCTCACACACACACTCTCCCTCACACACACGCTCTCCCTCACACACACGCTCTCCCTCACACACACACTCTGCCTCACACACACACTCTGCCTCACACACACACTCGCCCTCACACACACACTCTCCCTCACACACACACTCTCCCTCACACACACACTCTGCCTCACACACACACTCTGCCTCACACACACACTCTGCCTCACACACACACTCTCCCTCACACACACACTCTCCCTCACACACACGCTCTCCCTCACACACACACTCTGCCTCACACACACACTCTCCGTCACACACACTCTGCCTCACACACACGCTCTCCCTCACACACACACTCTCCCTCACACACACTCTCTCCCTCACACACACACTCTCCCTCACACACACTCTCTCCCTCACACACACACTCTCCCTCACACACACACACTCTCCGTCACACACACTCTGCCTCACACACACACTCTCCCTCACACACACACTCTCCCTCACACACACACTCTCCCTCACACACACACTCTCCCTCACACACACACTCTCCTCACACACACACTTTCCCTCACACACACACTCTCCCTCACACACACACTCTCCCTCACACACACACTTTCCCTCACACACACACTCTCCCTCACACACACGCTCTCCCTCACACACACTCTCTCCCTCACACACACGCTCTCCTTCACACACACTCTCTCCCTCACACACACACTCTGCTTCACACACACACTCTCCCTCACACACACACTCTCCCTCACACACACACTCTCCCTCACACACACACTCTCCCTCACACACACACTCTCCCTCACACACACACTCTCCCTCACACACACACTCTGCCTCACACACACACTCTGCCTCAGACACACACTCTGCCTCACACACACACTCTGCCTCACACACACTCTCTCCCTCACACACACTCTCTCCCTCAGACACACACTCTCCCTCACACACACTCTCTCCCTCACACACACGCTCTCCCTCACACACACTCTCGCTCACACACACACTCTCCCTCACACACACACTCTGCCTCACACACACACTCTCCCTCACACACACTCTCGCTCACACACACACTCTCGCTCACACACACACTCTCCCTCACACACACACTCTCCCTCACACACACACTCTGCCTCACACACACACTCTCCCTCACACACACTCTCGCTCACACACACACTCTCCCTCACACACACACTCTGCTTCACACACACACTCTCCCTCACACACACACTCTCCCTCACACACACACTCTCGCTCACACACACACTCTCCCTCACACACACACTCTCCCTCACACACACACTCTCCCTCACACACACTCTCGCTCACACACACACTCTCCCTCACACACACACTCTCCCTCACACACACACTCTCGCTCACACACACACTCTCCCTCACACACACACTCTCCCTCACACACACACTCTCCCTCACACACACACTCTCGCTCACACACACACTCTCCCTCACACACACACTCTCCCTCACACACACACTCTGCCTCACACACACACTCTCCCTCACACACACTCTCGCTCACACACACACTCTCCCTCACACACACACTCTCCCTCACACACACACTCTCGCTCACACACACACTCTCCCTCACACACACACTCTCCCTCACACACACGCTCTCCCTCACACACACTCTCTCCCTCACACCACACTCTCCCTCACACACACACTCTCCCTCACACACACACTCTCCCTCACACACACACTCTGCCTCACACACACACTCTCCCTCACACACACTCTCGCTCACACACACACTCTCCCTCACACACACACTCTGCCTCACACACACACTCTCCCTCACACACACACTCTCCCTCACACACACACTCTCGCTCACACACACACTCTCCCTCACACACACACCCTGCCTCACACACACACTCTCCCTCACACACACTCTCGCTCACACACACACTCTCCCTCACACACACACTCTGCCTCACACACACTCTCGCTCACACACACACTCTCGCTCACACACACACTCTCCCTCACACACACACTCTCGCTCACACACACACTCTGCCTCACACACACACTCTCCGTCACACACACACTCTCCCTCACACACACACTCTCGCTCACACACACACTCTGCCTCACACACACACTCTCCCCCACACACACACTCTCCCTCACACACACACTCTCGCTCACACACACACTCTGCCTCACACACACACTCTCCCTCACACACAAACTCTGCCTCACACACACACTCTCCCTCTCACACACACTCTCCCTCACACACACACTCTCCCTCACACACACACTCTCGCTCACACACACACTCTGCCTCACACACACACTCTCCCTCACACACACACTCTCCCTCACACACACACTCTCGCTCACACACACACTCTGCCTCACACACACACTCTCCCTCACACACAAACTCTGCCTCACACACACACTCTGCCTCACACACACACACTCTGCCTCACACACACACTCTCCCTCACACACAAACTCTGCCTCACACACACACACTCCCTCACACACACACTCTCCCTCACACACACACTCTCGCTCACACACACACTCTCCCTCACACACACACTCTCCCTCACACACACACTCTCCCTCACACACACACTCTCCCTCACACACACGCTCTGCCTCACACACACACTCTCCCTCACACACACACTCTCCCTCACACACACGCTCTGCCTCACACACACACTCTCCCTCACACACAAACTCTGCCTCACACACACACACTCCCTCACACACACACTCTCCCTCACACACACACTCTCCCTCACACACACGCTCTGCCTCACACACACGCTCTGCCTCACACACACACTCTCCCTCACACACAAACTCTCCCTCACACACACTCTCTGCCTCACACACACGCTCTCCCTCACACACACACTCTCCCTCACACACACTCTCTCCCTCACACACACACTCTGCCTCACACACACTCTCCCTCACACACACGCTCTCCCTCACACACACACTCTCCCTCACACACACACTCTCCCTCACACACACTCTGCCTCACACACACACTCTCCCTCACACACACTCTCCCTCACACACACACTCTCCCTCACACACACGCTCTCCCTCACACACACACTCTCCCTCACACACACTCTCTCCCTCACACACACACTCTGCCTCACACACACTCTCCCTCACACACACGCTCTCCCTCAAAAACACACTCTCCCTCACACACACACTCTCCCTCACACACACACTCTCCCTCACACACACGCTCTCCCTCACACACACACTCTCCCTCACACACACACACTCCCTCACACACACTCTCCCTCACACACACTCTCTCCCTCACACACACACTCTGCCTCACACACACACTCTCCCTCACACACACACTCTCCCTCACACACACACTCTCCCTCACACACACACTCTCCCTCACACACACACTCTCCCTCACACACACACTCTCCCTCACACACACACTCTCCCTCACACACACACTCTCCCTCACACACACACTCTGCCTCACACACACACTCTCCGTCACACACACTCTGCCTCACACACACACTCTCCCTCACACACACTGTCTCCCTCACACTCACACTCTCCCTCACACACACACTCTCCCTCACACACACACTCTGCCTCACACATACTCTCTCCCTCACACACACGCTCTCCCTCACACACACGCTCTCCCTCACACACACGCTCTCCCTCACACACACGCTCTCCCTCACACGCACACTCTGCCTCACACACACACTCTCCCTCACACACACACTCTCCCTCACACACACACTCTGCCTCACACACACACTCTCCCTCACACACACACTCTGCCTCACACACACACTCTCCCTCACACACACACTCTGCCTCACACACACACTCTCCCTCACACACACACTCTCCCTCACACACACACTCTGCCTCACACACACACTCTCCCTCACACACACACTCTCCCTCACACACACACTCTCCCTCACACACACACTCTCCCTCACACACACACTCTGCCTCACACACACGCTCTCCCTCACACACACGCTCTCCCTCACACACACTCTCTCCCTCACACACACACTCTGCCTCACACACACTCTCCCTCACACACACACTCTCCCTCACACACACACTCTCCCTCACACACACACTCTGCCTCACACACACACTCTGCCTCACACACACACTCTCCCTCACACACACACTCTCCCTCACACACACACTCTCCCTCACACACACACTCTGCCTCACACACACGCTCTCCCTCACACACACACTCTCCCTCACACACACTCTCTCCCTCACACACACACTCTGCCTCACACACACTCTCCCTCACACACACACTCTCCCTCACACACACACTCTCCCTCACACACACACTCTCCCTCACACACACACTCTCCCTCACACACACACTCTCCCTCACACACACACTCTCCCTCACACACACACTCTCCCTCACACACACACTCTCCCTCACACACACACTCTCCCTCACACACACTCTCTCCCTCACACACAAACTCTACCTCACACACAAACTCTGCCTCACTCACACACTCTCCCTCACACACACACTCTCCCTCACACACACTCTCTCCCTCACACACAAACTCTGCGTCACACACACACTCTCCCTCACACACACACTCTCCCTCACACACACACTCTCCCTCACACACACACTCTGCCTCACACACACACTCTCCCTCACACACACACTCTGCCTCACACACAAACTCTGCCTCACTCACACACTCTCCCTCACACACAAACTCTGCCTCACACACTCGCTCTCCCTCACACACAAACTGTGCGTCACACACACACTCTCCCTCACACACACACTCTGCCTCACACACACACTCTCCCTCACACACACACTCTGACTCACACACACACTCTGCCTCACACACACGCTCTCCCTCACACACACACTCTCCCTCACACACAACTCTCCCTCACACACACACTCTCCCTCACACACACACTCTGCCTCACACACACACTCTCCCTCACACACACGCTCTCCCTCACACACACACTCTCCCTCACACACAACTCTCCCTCACACACACTCTCTCCCTCACACACACACTCTGCCTCACACACACACTCTCCCTCACACACACGCTCTCCCTCACACACACACTCTGCCTCACACACACACTCTCCGTCACACACACTCTGCCTCACACACACACTCTCCCTCACACACACACTCTGCCTCACACACACACTCTGCCTCACACACACACTCTCCGTCACACACACTCTGCCTCACACACACACTCTCCCTCACACACACACTCTCCCTCACACACACACTCTCCCTCACACACACACACTCCCTCACACACACACTCTCCCTCACACACACGCTCTCCCTCACACACACACTCTCCCTCACACACACACTCTCCCTCACACACACACTCTCCCTCACACACACACTCTCCCTCACACACACTCTCTCCCTCACACACACACTCTCCCTCACACACACACTCTCCCTCACACACACACTCTCCCTCACACACACACTCTCCCTCACACACACACACACGCTCTCCCTCACACACACTCTCTCCCTCACACACACACTCTCCCTCACACACACACTCTCCCTCACACACACACTCTCCCTCACACACACACACAGACACTCTGCCTCACACACACACTCTGCCTCACACACACACTCTCCCTCACACACACACTCTCCCTCACACACACGCTCTCCCTCACACACACACTCTGCCTCACACACACGCTCTCCCTCACACACACACTCTCTCCCTCACACACACACTCTGCCTCACACACACACTCTCCCTCACACACACGCTCTCCCTCACACACACACTCTCCCTCACACACACACTCTCCCTCACACACACACTCTCCCTCACACACACGCTCTCCCTCACACACACACACACACACTCTCCCTCACACACACGCTCTCCCTCACACACACACTCTCCCTCACACACACACTCTCCCTCACACACACACTCTCCCTCACACACACGCTCTCCCTCACACACACACTCTCCCTCACACGCTCTCCCTCACACACACACGCTCTCCCTCACACACACACTCTCCCTCACACACACACTCTCCCTCACACACACGCTCTCCCTCACACACACACACACACACTCTCCCTCACACACACACTCTCCCTCACACACACGCTCTCCTTCACACACACTCTCTCCCTCACACACACACTCTGCCTCACACACACACTCTCCCTCACACACACACTCTGCCTCACACACACACTCTCTCCCTCACACACACACTCTGCCTCACACACACACTCTCCCTCACACACACACTCTGCCTCACACACACACTCTGCCTCACACACACACTCTCGCTCACACACACACTCTCCCTCACACACACAGTCTGCCTCACACACACACTCTCCCTCACACACACACACTCCCTCACACACACACTCTCCCTCACACACACACTCTCCCTCACACACACACTCTCCCTCACACACACACTCTCCCTCACACACACTCTCTCCCTCACACACACGCTCTCCCTCACACACACTCTCGCTCACACACACACTCTCGCTCACACACACACTCTCGCTCACACACACACTCTCCCTCACACACACAGTCTGCCTCACACACACTCTCTCCCTCACACACACGCTCTCCCACACACACACTCTCGCTCACACACACACTCTCGCTCACACACACACTCTCGCTCACACACACACTCTCCCTCACACACACACTCTGCCTCACACACACACTCTGCCTCACACACACACTCTGCCTCACACACACACTCTCCCTCACACACAAACTCTGCCTCACACACACACTCTCCCTCACACACACACTCTCCCTCACACACACACTCTCCCTCACACACAAACTCTGCCTCACTCACACACTCTCCCTCACACACAAACTCTCCCTCACACACACGCTCTCCCTCACACACACACTCTCCCTCACACACACGCTCTCCCTCACACACACACTCTCCCTCACACACACACTCTCCCTCACACACACGCTCTGCCTCACACACACACTCTCCCTCACACACACACTCTCCCTCACACACAAACTCTGCCTCACACACACACTCTCCCTCACACACACACTCTCCCTCACACACACACTCTCCCTCACACACAAACTCTGCCTCACTCACACACTCTCCCTCACACACAAACTCTGCCTCACACACACGCTCTCCCTCACACACACACTCTCCCTCACACACACACTCTGCCTCACACACACACTCTCCCTCACACACAAACTCTGCCTCACTCACACACTCTCCCTCACACACAAACTCTGCCTCACACACACGCTCTCCCTCACACACACGCTCTCCCTCACACACACACTCTCCCTCACACACACGCTCTCCCTCACACACACACTCTCCCTCACACACACACTCTCCCTCACACACACGCTCTGCCTCACACACACACTCTCCCTCACACACACACTCTCCCTCACACACAAACTCTGCCTCACACACACACTCTCCCTCACACACACACTCTCCCTCACACACACACTCTCCCTCACACACAAACTCTGCCTCACTCACACACTCTCCCTCACACACAAACTCTGCCTCACACACACGCTCTCCCTCACACACACACTCTCCCTCACACACACACTCTGCCTCACTCACACACTCTCCCTCACACACAAACTCTGCCTCACTCACACACTCTCCCTCACACACAAACTCTGCCTCACACACACGCTCTCCCTCACACACACGCTCTCCCTCACACACACACTCTCCCTCACACACACGCTCTCCCTCACACACACACTCTCCCTCACACACAAACTCTGCCTCACTCACACACTCTCCCTCACAAACAAACTCTGCCTCACACACTCGCTCTCCCTCACACACAAACTCTGCCTCACACACACACTCTCCCTCACACACACACTCTCCCTCACACACACACTCTCCCTCACACACAAACTCTGCCTCACTCACACACTCTCCCTCACACACAAACTCTCCCTCACACACACACACTCCCTCACACACACTCTCCCTCACACACACACTCTCCCTCACACACACACTCTCCCTCACACACACACTCTCCCTCACACACACACTCTGCCTCACACACACACTCTCCGTCACACACACTCTGCCTCACACACACACTCTCCCTCACACACACACTCTCCCTCACACACACACTCTCCCTCACACACACACTCTCCCTCACACACACACTCTCCCTCACACACACACTCTGCCTCACACACACACTCTCCCTCACACACACACACTCCCTCACACACACTCTCTCCCTCACACACACACTCTGCCTCACACACACACTCTCCCTCACACACACACTCTCTCCCTCACACACACACTCTCCCTCACACACACACTCTCTCCCTCACACACACACTCTCCCTCACACACACACTCTCCCTCACACACAAACTCTGCCTCACACACACACTCTCCCTCACACACAGGCTCTCCCTCACACACACACTCTCCCTCACACACACTCTCTCCCTCACACACACGCTCTCCCTCACACACACACTCTCCCTCACACACACACTCTCCCTCACACACACTCTCTCCCTCACACACACACTCTCCCTCACACACACACTCTGCCTCACACACACACTCTCCCTCACACACACACTCTCCCTCACACACACACTCTCCCTCACACACACACTCTCACTCACACACACACTCTGCCTCACACACACACTCTCCCTCACACACACACACTGCCTCACACACACACTCTCCCTCACACACACACTCTCCCTCACACACACACTCTCCCTCACACACACTCTCTCCCTCACACACACACTCTCCCTCACACACACACTCTCCCTCACACACAAACTCTGCCTCACACACACACTCTGCCTCACACACACGCTCTCCCTCACACACACACTCTGCCTCACACACACTCTCCCTCACACACAAACTCTGCCTCACACACACACTCTCCCTCACACACACACTCTCCCTCACACACAAACTCTCCCTCACACACAAACTCTGCCTCACTCACACACTCTCCCTCACACACAAACTCTGCCTCACTCACACACTCTCCCTCACACACAAACTCTGCCTCACACACACACTCTGCCTCACTCACACACTCTCCCTCACACACACACTCTCCCTCACACACACACTCTGCCCCACACACACTCTCTCCCTCACACACACACTCTGCCTCACACACACACTCTCCCTCACACACACACTCTGCCTCACACACACACTCTCCCTCACACACACACTCTCCCTCACACACACACTCTCCCTCACACACACACTCTCCCTCACACACACTCTCTCCCTCACACACACACTCTCCCTCACACACACACTCTCCCTCACACACACTCTCTCCCTCACACACACACTCTCCCTCACACACACTCTCTCCCTCACACACACACTCTCCCTCACACACACGCTCTCCCTCACACACACGCTCTCCCTCACACACACGCTCTCCCTCACACACACGCTCTCCCTCACACACACGCTCTCCCTCACACACACACACTCCCTCACACACACTCTCTCCCTCACACACACACTCTGCCTCACACACACTCTCTCCCTCACACACACACTCTGCCTCACACACACTCTCTCCCTCACACACACACTCTCCCTCACACACACGCTCTCCCTCACACACACGCTCTCCCTCACACACACACTCTCCCTCACACACACACTCTCCCTCACACACACTCTCTCCCTCACACACACACTCTGCCTCACACACACACTCTCCCTCACACACAAACTCTGCCTCACACACACACTCTCCCTCACACACAGACTCTCCCTCACACACACACTCTGCCTCACACACACGCTCTCCCTCACACACACGCTCTCCCTCACACACAGACTCTCCCTCACACACACACTCTGCCTCACACACACACTCTCCCTCACACACACTCTCCCTCACACACACACTCTCCCTCACACACACTCTCCCTCACACACACTCTCTCCCTCACACACACACTCTCCCTCACACACACTCTCTCCCTCACACACACACTCTGCCTCACACACACACTCTCCCTCACACATCCACTCTCCCTCACACACACACTCTGCCTCACACACACTCTCTCCCTCACACACACGCTCTCCCTCACACACACGCTCTCCCTCACACACACACTCTCCCTCACACACACACTCTCCCTCACACACACACTCTGCCTCACACACACTCTCTCCCTCACACACACACTCTGCCTCACACACACACTCTCCCTCACACACACACTCTCCCTCACACACACTCTCTCCCTCACACACACACTCTGCCTCACACACAAACTCTGCCTCACACACACACTCTGCCTCACACACACTCTCTCCCTCACACACAGACTCTCCCTCACACACACTCTCTCCCTCACACACACACTCTGCCTCACACACAAACTCTGCCTCACACACACTCTCTCCCTCACACACACACTCTCCCTCACACACACACTCTCCCTCACACACACACTCTGCCTCACACACAAACTCTGCCTCACACACACACTCTCCCTCACACACACTCTCCCTCACACACACACTCTGCCTCACACACACTCTCTCCCTCACACACACACTCTCCGTCACACACACTCTGCCTCACACACACACTCTCCCTCACACACACACTCTCCCTCACACACACACACTCTCCCTCACACACACTCTCCGTCACACACACTCTGCCTCACACACACACTCTCCCTCACACACACACTCTGCCTCACACACACATTCTCCCTCACACACACACTCTCCCTCACACACACGCTCTCCCTCACACACACTCTCCGTCACACACACTCTGCCTCACACACACACTCTCCCTCACACACACACTCTGCCTCACACACACACTCTCCCTCACACACACACTCTCCCTCACACACACACTCTCCCTCACACACACACTCTGCCTCACACACACTCTCTCCCTCACACACACACTCTCCCTCACACACACACTCTCCCTCACATCACACCGCTCGCCCTCACACACACACTCTCCCTCACACACACTCTCTCCCTCACACACACACTCTGCCTCACACACACACTCTCCCTCACACACAGACTCTCCCTCACACACACACTCTGCCTCACACACACACTCTCCCTCACACACACACTCTCTCCCTCACACACACACTCTGCCTCACACACACACTCTCCCTCACACACACACTCTCCCTCACACACACACTCTCCCTCACACACACTCTCTCCCTCACACACAAACTCTGCCTCACACACACACTCTCCCTCACACACAGACTCTCCCTCACACACACACTCTGCCTCACACACACACTCTCCCTCACACACACACTCTCCCTCACACACACACTCTTCCTCACACACACACTCTCCCTCACACACACGCTCTCCCTCACACACACTCTCTCCCTCACACACACTCTCCCTCACACACACACTCTGCCTCACACACACACTCTGCCTCACACACACACTCTCCCTCACACACACACTCTGCCTCACACACACACTCTCCCTCACACTCACACCCTCCCTCACACACACTCTCTCCCTCACACACACACTCTCCCTCACACACACACTCTCCCTCACACACAAACTCTGCCTCACACACACACTCTCCCTCACACACACACTCTGCCTCACACACACACTCTGCCTCACACACACACTCTCCCTCACACACACACTCTCCCTCACACACACACTCTGCCTCACACACACACTCTCCCTCACACACACACTCTGCCTCACACACACACTCTGCCTCACACACACACTCTCCCTCACACACACACTCTCCCTCACACACACACTCTGCCTCACACACACACTCTGCCTCACACACACACTCTCCCTCACACACACACTCTCCCTCACACACACACTCTGCCTCACACACACACTCTGCCTCACACACACGCTCTCCCTCACACACACACACAAACTCTCCCTCACACACACACTCTGCCTCACACACACACTCTCCCTCACACACACACTCTCCCTCACACACACACTCTGCCTCACACACACACTCTCCCTCACACACACACTCTGCCTCACACACACTCTCTCCCTCACACACACACTCTCCCTCACACACACCCTCTCCCTCACACACACACTCTGCCTCACACACACACTCTCCCTCCCCTCACACACACCCTCTCCCTCACACACAAACTCTCCCTCACACACACACTCTCCCTCACACACACTCTCTCCCTCACACACACACTCTCCCTCACACACACACTCTCCCTCACACACACACTCTCCCTCACACACACGCTCTCCCTCACACACACGCTCTCCCTCACACACACGCTCTCCCTCACACACACGCTCTCCCTCACACACACTCTCTCCCTCACACACACACTCTCCCTCACACACACGCTCTCCCTCACACACACGCTCTCCCTCACACACACGCTCTCCCTCACACACACGCTCTCCCTCACACACACTCTCTCCCTCACACACACACTCGGCCTCACACACACACTCTCCCTCACACACACTCTCTTCCTCACACACACGCTCTCCCTCACACACACACTCTCCCTCACACACACGCTCTCCCTCACACACACACACACACGCTCTCCCTCACACACACTCTCTCCCTCACACACACACTCTCCCTCACACACACGCTCTCCCTCACACACACGCTCTCCCTCACACACACACTCTGCCTCACACACACACTCTGCCTCACACACACACTCTCCCTCACACACACACTCTCCCTCACACACACACTCTCCCTCACACACACACTCTCCCTCACACACACACTCTGCCTCACACACACACTCTGCCTCACACACACACTCTCCCTCACACACACACTCTCCCTCACACACACACTCTCCCTCACACACACACTCTCGCTCACACACACACTCTCCCTCACACACACACTGTTCCTCACACACACACTCTCCCTCACACACACTCTCTCCCTCACACACACAATCTCCCTCACACACACAATCTCCCTCACACACACACTCTCCCTCACACACACACTCTCCCTCACACACACTCTCTCCCTCACACACACACTCTGCCTCACACACAAACTCTGCCTCACAAACTCTGCCTCACACACACACTCTGCCTCACACACACACTCTCCCTCACACACACTCTCTCCCTCACATACACACTCTGCCTCACACACACACTCTCCCTCACACACACACTCTCCCTCACACACACTCTCTCCCTCACACACACACTCTCCCTCACACACAAACTCTGCCTCACACACACACTCTCCCTCACACACACACTCTCCCTCACACACACACTCTCCCTCACACACACACTCTCCCTCACACACACACTCTGCCTCACACACACACTCTGCCTCACACACACACTCTGCCTCACACACACACTATCCCTCACACACACACTCTGCCTCACACACACACTCCCCCTCACACACACTCTCTGCCTCACACACACACTCTCCCTCACACACACACTCTCTCCCTCACACACACACTCTCCCTCACACACACACTCTCCCTCACACACACACTCTCCCTCACACACACACTCTGCCTCACACACACACTCTCCCTCACACACACACTCTCCCTCACACACACACTCTCCCTCACACACACTCTCTCCCTCACACACACACTCTCCCTCACACACACACACTCTGCCTCACACACACGCTCTCCCTCACACACACACTCTCCCTCACACACACACTCTCCCTCACACACACGCTCTCCCTCACACACACACTCTCCCTCACACACACTCTCTGCCTCACACACACACTCTCCCTCACACACACACTCTCCCTCACACACACACTCTCCCTCACACACACGCTCTCACTCACGCACACACTCTCCCTCACACACACACTCTGCCTCACACACACACTCTCCCTCACACACACGCTCTCCCTCACACACACACTCTCCCTCACACACACACTCTACCTCACACACACACTCTGCCTCACACACACACTCTGCCTCACACACACACTCTCCCTCACACACAAACTCTGCCTCACACACACACTCTCCCTCACACACACACTCTCCCTCACACACACACTCTCCCTCACACACACACTCTCCCTCACACACACTCTCCCTCACACACACTCTGCCTCACACACACACTCTGCCTCACACACACTCTCTCCCTCACACACACACTCTCCCTCACACACACACTCTCCCTCACACACACACTCTCGCTCACACACAAACTCTGCCTCACTCACACACTCTCCCTCACACACACACTCTGCCTCACACACACACTCTCCCTCACACACACACTCTCCCTCACACACACGCTCTCCCTCACACACACACTCTCCCTCACACACACTCTCTGCCTCACACACACACTCTCCCTCACACACACACTCTCCCTCACACACACACTCTCCCTCACACACACACTCTCCCTCACACACACGCTCTCACTCACGCACACACTCTCCCTCACACACACACTCTGCCTCACACACACACTCTCCCTCACACACACGCTCTCCCTCACACACACACTCTGCCTCACACACACACTCTACCTCACACACACACTCTGCCTCACACACACACTCTGCCTCACACACACACTCTCCCTCACACACAAACTCTGCCTCACACACACACTCTCCCTCACACACACACTCTCCCTCACACACACACTCTCCCTCACACACACACTCTCCCTCACACACACTCTCCCTCACACACACTCTGCCTCACACACACACTCTGCCTCACACACACTCTCTCCCTCACACACACACTCTCCCTCACACACACACTCTCCCTCACACACACACTCTCGCTCACACACAAACTCTGTCTCACTCACACACTCTCCCTCACACACAAACTCTGCCTCACACACACACTCTCCCTCACACACACGCTCTCCCTCACACACACACTCTCCCTCACACACACGCTCTCCCTCACACACACACTCTCCCTCACACACACGCTCTCCCTCACACACACACTCTCCCTCACACACACACTCTGCCTCACTCACACACTCTCCCTCACACACAAACTCTGCCTCACACACACACTCTCCCTCACACACACGCTCTCCCTCACACACACACTCTCCCTCACACACACGCTCTCCCTCACACACACACTCTCCCTCACACACACGCTCTCCCTCACACACACACTCTCCCTCACACACACACTCTCCCTCACACACACGCTCTCCCTCACATACACTCTCTCCCTCACACACACACTCTGCCTCACACACACACTCTCCCTCACACACACACTCTCCCTCGCACACACACTCTCCCTCACACACACACTCTGCCTCACACACACGCTCTCCCTCACACACACACTCTCCCTCACACACAAACTCTGCCTCACACACACACTCTCCCTCACACACACACTCTGCCTCACACACACACTCTGCCTCACACACACACTCTCCCTCACACACACACTGTCCCTCACACACACGCTCTCCCTCACACACACACTCTGCCTCACACACACACTCTCCCTCACACACACACTCACCCTCACACACACACTCTGCGTCACACACACACTCTCCCTCACACACACGCTCTCCCTCACACACACACACACACGCTCTCCCTCACACACAAACTCTCCCTCACACACACACTCTGCCTCACACACACACTCTCCCTCACACACACACTCTCCCTCACACACACACTCTGCCTCACACACACTCTCTCCCTCACACACACACTCTCCCTCACACACACCCTCTCCCTCACACACACGCTCTCCCTCACACACACACTCTGCCTCACACACACACTCTGCCTCACACACACACTCTCCCTCACACACACACTCTGCCTCACACACACACTCTGCCTCACACACACACTCTGCCTCACACACACACTCTCCCTCACACACACACTCTGCCTCACACACACACTCTGCCTCACACACACTCTCTCCCTCACACACACACTCTCCCTCACACACACCCTCTCCCTCACACACACGCTCTCCCTCACACACACACTCTGCCTCACACACACACTCTGCCTCACACACACACTCTCCCTCACACACACACTCTGCCTCACACACACACTCTCCCTCACACACACACTCTGCCTCACACACACTCTCTCCCTCACACACACACTCTCCCTCACACACACCCTCTCCCTCACACACACGCTCTCCCTCACACACACACTCTCCCTCACACACACACTCTCCCTCACACACACCCTCTCCCTCACACACACACTCTGCCTCACACACACACTCTCCCTCACACTCACCCTCTCCCTCACACACAAACTCTCCCTCACACACACACTCTGCCTCACACACACACTCTCCCTCACACACACACTCTCCCTCACACACACACTCTGCC
>NW_027251189.1:0-61015 GCF_044704955.1 Pristiophorus japonicus | reverse complement strand
CCCGCCCACTCTCCCCATCCCCTCCCCACTCCTCTCACTCACTCCTTCTCCCCCACTCACTCCTTCTCCCCCTCCCTCCCACTCACTCACTCGTTCTCCCTTTCCCCGCCCCCACTCACTTACTCGTTCTCCCCCTCCCCCCACTCACTCACTCGTTCTTCCCCTCCCCCCCACTCACTCATTCTTCCCCTCCCCCTCCGCCTCCCTCCACTCACTCGTTTTTCCCCTCCCCCCACTCACTCGTTCTCCCCCTCCCCCCCACTCACTCGTTCTCTCCCTCGCCCCCCACTCACTCGTTCTCCTTCCCACTCACTCGTTCTACCTCTCCCCCCCACTCACTCTCCCCCTCCCCCCACTCACTCGTTCTCCCCCACCCCACCCCCCACTTACTCGTTCTCCCGCCACCCCCCCCCCCACTCACTCGTACTCCCACTTCCCCCCCCACTCACTCGTTCTATTCCCCCCCCACTCACTCGTACTCCCCCTCCACGCCCCACTCACTCGTTCTCCCCCTCCCCCCCCCACTCACTCGTACTCCCCCCACTCACTCGTTCTCCCTCCCCACTTACTCGTTCTCCCCCCCACTCACTCGTTCTCCCCCCCACTCACTCGTTCTCCCCCTCCCCGCCCCACTCACTCGTTCTCCCCCTCCCCCCCCACTCACTCGTTCTCCCCCCACTCACTCGTTCTCCCCCTCCCCGCCCCACTCACTCGTTCTCCCCCTCCCCGCCCCACTCACTCGTTCTCCCCCTCCCCCCACACACTCACTCGTTCTCCCCCTCCCCCCACTCACTCGTTGTCCCCCTCGCCCCCCACTCACTCGTTATCACCCCCCACTCACTCGTTCTCCCCCCCCACTCACTTGTTTTCCCCCCCCTCTCACTCGTTCTCCCCCCCCCCACTCACTCGTTCTCCCCTCCACTCACTCATTCCCCCCCCCACTCACTGGTTCTCCCCCCCACTCACTCGTTCTCCCCCCCACTCACTCGTTCTCCCCCCCCACTCACTTGTTGTCCCCCCCCACTCACTCGTTCCCCCCCTTCACTCGTTCTCCTCCTCACTGGTTCCCCCCATCACTCGTTCTCCCCCTCACTCGTTCTCCCCCTCACTCATTATCCCCCCCTCTCGTTCTCCCTCCCCCCCTTACTCATTCTCCCCCTCCCCCCCCGCTCACTAGTACTGCCCCCCCCCACTCACTCGTTCTCCCCCTCCCCCCACCCCCCATCACTCGTTCTCTCCCCAACTCACTCGTTCTCCCCCTCCGCTCACTCGTTCTCCCCCCCCACTCACTCGTTCTCCCCCTCCCCGCCCCACTCACTCGTTCTCCCCCTCCCCCCCCACACTCACTCGTTCTCCCCCCCCCCACACTCACTCGTTCTCCCCCTCCCCCCCACTCACTCGTTCTCCCCCCCACTCACTCGTTCTCCCCCCCACTCACTCGTTCTCCCCCTCCCCCCATCCCCACTCACTCGTTCTCCCCCTCCCCACCACACACTCGTTCTCCCCCTCCTCCCCCACTCACTCGTTCTCCCCTCCCCCCCACTCACTCGTTCTCCCCTCCCCCCCCACTCACTCGTTCTCCCCCTCCCCCCCCACTCACTCGTTCTCCCCTCCCCCCACTCACTTGTTCTCCCCCCACTCACTCGTTCTCCCCCCACTCACTCGTTCTCCCCCCTCACTCGTTCTCCCCCCCTCACTCGTACTCCCCCTCCCCCCCCACTCACTCGTTCTCCCCTCCCCCCACTCACTCGTTCACCCTCCCACTCACTCGTTCTCCCCCCCTCACTCGTTCTCCCCCACCCCACTCACTCGTTCTCCCCACCCACTCACTCGTTCTCCCCTCCCCCACTCACTCGTTCTCCCACCCCACTCACTCGTTCCCCCTCCCCACTCAATCGTTCTCCCCCCCTCACTCGTTCTCCCCCCCCACTCACTCATTCTCCCCTCCACTCACTCATTCCCCCCCCCACTCACTCGTTCTCCCCCCACTCACTCGTTCTCCCCCCCCACTCACTTGTTATCCCCCCCCACTCACTCGTTCCCCCCCTTCACTCGTTCTCCTCCTCACTGGTTCCCCCCATCACTCGTTCTCCCCCTCACTCATTCTCCCCCCCTCTCGTTCTCCCTCCCCCCCCTCACTCATTCTCCCCCTCCCCCCCCACTCACTAGTACTGCCCCTACCCCCCACTCACTCGTTCTCCCCCTCCCCCCCACTCACTCGTACTCCCCCTCCACGCCCCACTCACTCGCTCTCCCCCTTCCCCCCGCTCACTCGTACTCCCTCCCCACTCACTCGTTCTCCCTCCCCACTCACTCGTTCTCCCCCCACTCACTCGTTCTCCCCCCCACTCACTCGTTCTCCCCCTCCCCGCCCCACTCACTCGTTCTCCCCCTCCCCCCCCACTCACTCGTTCTCCCCCTCCCCCCCCACTCACTCGTTCTCACCCCCACTCACTCGTTCTCACCCCCCACTCAATCGTTCTCCCCTCCACTCACTTATTCCCCCCCCACTCACTCGTTCCCCCCCCTCACTCGTTCTCCCCCCTCTCGTTCTCCCTCCCCCCCACTCACTCATTCTCCCCCTCCCCCCCCACTCACTCTCCCCCTCCCCCCCCACTCACTAGTACTCCCCCTCCCCCCCACTCGCTCGTTCTCCCCCTCCCCCCACTCACTCGTACTCCCCGTCCACGCCCCACTCACTCCTTCTCCTCCTCCCCCCCACTCACTCATACTCCCACTCCCCCGCCACTTACTCGTTCTCCCCCACCCCCCACCCCCCACTCACTCGTTCTCCCCCCCACTCACTCGTTCTCCCCCTCCCCCACCCCCCATCACTCGTTCTCCCCCCCCACTCACTCGTTCTCCCTCCCCACTCACTCGTTCTCCCCCTCCACTCACTTGTTCTCCCCCCCCACTCACTCGTTCTCCCCCTCCCCGCCCCACTCTCTCGTTCTCCCCCTCCCCCCCCACACTCACTCGTTCTCCCCCCCCCACACTCACTCGTTCTCCCCCTCCCCCCCACTCACTCATTCTCCCCCCCACGCACTCGTTCTCCCTCTCCCCCCCACTCACTCATTCTCCCCCCCACTCACTCGTTCTCCCCCTCTCCCCCCATCCCCACTCACTCGTTCTCCCCCTCCCCACCACACACTCGTTCTCCCCCTCCTCCCCCACTCACTCATTCTCCCCTCCCCCCCCACTCACTCGTTCTCCCCCTCCCCCCCCACACTCACTCGTACTCCCCCTCCCCCCCCCACTCACTCGTTCTCCCCTCACCCCACTCACTCGTTCTCCCCTCCCCCCACTCACTCGTTCTCCCCCCACTCACTCGTTCTACCCCCCACTCACTCGTTCTCCCCCTCATTCATTCACCCCCCCTCACTCGTTCTCCCCCCCTCACTCGTTCTCCCCCCCCACTCACTCGTTCTCCCCCACCCCCACTCACTCGATCTCTCCCACCCCACCCCCCACTCACTCATTCTCCCCCCCACCCCACCCCCCACTCACTCGTTCTCCCCCCGCCACCCAACCCCCCACTCACTCATTCTCCCCCCCACCAACCCCCCCCCCACTTCCCCCCACCCACTCCGCCCCTTCTCCCCCCCCACTCACTCATTCTCCCCTCCCCACTCACTCGTTCTCCCCCCCCCACTCACTCGTTCTCCCCCCCACTCACTCGTTCTCCCCCCACCCCCCACCTACTCCCCCCCACCCACTACCCACACCCTCCACGACTCACTCCTCCCCACCCCCCACACACTCCCCTACACCCACTCCCCCACCACCCACTCACTCCCCCCCCAGCCGCCACCCACTCACTCGTTCTCCCCCCAATCACTCGTTCTCCCCCTCACCCCCACTCACTCTCCCCCTCCCCCTCACCCCACTCACTCGTTCTCCCCCTCCCCCCCAACCCCCACTCGTTCTCCCCCTCCCCCCACTCACTCATTCTCCCTCTCCCACCCACCCCCTACTCACTCGTTCTCCCCCCCACTCACACGTTCTCCCCCCCCACTCACTCGTGCTCCCCCCCCACTCACTCATTCCCCCCCCCACTCACACGTTCTCCCCCCCCACTCACTCGTGCTCCCCCCCCACTCACTCATTCCCCCCCCCACTCACTCGTTCTCCCCCCCCAATCACTCGTTCTTCCCCCCACCCCCCACCCACTCCCACCCCCAACCCACTCCCAACCCACTTCCACTCCCGCTCTCAAACCCACTCCCTTCCTCACCCCCCACCCACTCCCCCCCTGCCCCCCTCACTCCCCCCCCTCCCCCACTCACTCCCGCCTCCCCTCCTCACTCCCCCCTCCCCCTCACCCACTCCCCCCCACCCCACTCCCTCCCCCCCCCGCACTCCCTCCCCACCTCCCCCCCCGACTCCCAACATGTTGGTGGTGCAACAAACTGTACCAAGGGGTGGTGGGCGCTGGGTTTGTGCCCACAGCAAGTACTCAATCGCCACTGGGCTGTCGGGGAGGGAGGGGATCTGACAGGAGATAGACCCTTCCCCACAGGGAGTAACACCCCTCCCCCCACCACTGCCGGGTTAATGTGGGCGGGCCCGGGGGGATTGCAGCCAACCTGCTCATAGGAGGTGGGGGGTTCATTTAAATATTATAATGCGGCTGGCGTGCCTCAGATTTAACCTCCATTTCAAATGTAACTCTGGCTGGTCGGGTTTCCAGGCCTCGGGGAATCAACCAACGAAATTACGGCGAGACCTGCTGGATCCAGGAGGTAAGTGCCGATCCAGCATCCCTGCCTCACCCACACCCCCGCCCCGTGATGGGAGACCTCCCCCAAGGCCTCCAATCCACCCCCGAGGGCTCCCATCCCCCCTACCCCACAGGCCTCGCATTTACCCCATGTGGCCGACAAATCCCCTCCTCCCCCGAAACTTTCCGATTACCCCACGAGGCAACCGATTCTCACCTCGCCCCCGCCCATCCCGGCCTGCCATCCTTACAATCCCCCTCCCCCGATGCCCTGCCCAGAATTATTGCCCCCTGCCCAGATGCCCCGCCCAGGATCACTCCCCCTCCCCCTCCCCCATGCCGCGGCCAAATCCCTTCCCCCCCCATTCCCCCTTTTGCCCATTTTGGGTCTGCGACTTTCTGGACTTCAGACTCATTTCCAAACACAATACGAACGCATACATTACAATAATTTTGTTCTGATGGTCCCTAATACATGTAGAGGTATCGCATCGCCTTGGCTGCTTTCGTTCTGACATCTTGCTGGTGATCTGACAGCAAGGCAATAATCTGCTCACAAATCTGAGCTGCAGACTGTGATGTGTAATAATGCGGTGGGGCATTGTACATGAGGAAAGCGAGGAATGTCAGTGCGTTCCCTCTGACCGCAGGAAGCACATTCCTTAGGAAGGCGGCACAGCTCCTTATGTACAAGGGGATCTGGTTGTCCAAGACTTTGGCAATGTGCCTGGAGATGTTGCTTAAATAGTTCTCATAATCCAGGGTGGTCTCCTCCGAGGAATGTTCTTGGAACATCTTGGATATGTTTGCTGACTCCATTACTGGAGCGTAGGAATTCAGCACGGATTTGCAGACGTTGGTGACTTCAGTGCTCTCAGCGTTGAGATGTAGCAGCAAGCGGATCAAGGTGGACTTGATGTGCTCCATATGTGGAGGGTTCATTTCCACACTCCAAAATCTTATTAGCTTGCCAAGAACGTTAAACGCCGCAGCTCTCATTGTCTCATGCTGATGTTCCAAGTAAGGCTGAACTGCCAGTGCCACATCACCAAGAATGGGATTTGTATAATCCTCCTGGAGCTGACCCAGAACTTTGCACATGCTCGACATTGCCTCAACTGCAATGAGATTCTCGGGTTTGGACTTCTGGTCAATCACAGATAACATTGTGGACAACAGTTTGGTGCAGTATGTGTCTATCTGTTGAGAAGCTCCAATTGCAGCATTTCCCAAACCTTGTACAGCGAGCCATTGGACAATTGGGGACTCATCAAGCAAACATCGAAACAAACTCTCCAGAAGGGTATCCATCAGCAACAAGTCCCACACCATGGAATGATTTAAAAGCTCCCCAAAGAAGGCAGCTATTGTGATCCTCTGACTCTCTCCTATGTTGACAAGGCAAGGAGTGAGTTGCTCCACAATGCTGATCAGATGCGGGGCAGCACACGCGGTCAATGTGCTTGCCAGCAGTGTAACCCCCTCATGGTGCTTTCTTGGGCTCACAATGAGATCCCAATCTCTCATGATGCGATCATCTCCCTTTCCCTGTGACAGGACAGCTCGAAGAATCTCAGCTGAGTAATGGCAAGCGTCGGCATCATTCAGTCTTAGAGCAGGGCCGAAGGTGTTCCCAGCCTTTGGAATTGTCAGAAAGTTGGTCGGAAAGCGAACCCAGACACTGAAGCTGAGATGAACCAGAAGGGTGCTGACTAACTGGGGGTAGAGAATGTTTATCACGTGCCCTGAGTCAGGCTCACATACCACATCATGAAGAGCACAGAGGACAGCTAAAGTCTGCTGAGTTGCTGAATCTTTTGTATCTGTGACATGGCAATATCTGCCGTCATCATATAATGATTTGATGTTGTTCACTAAGAACTTGGCCGGTGCTAATGCATTACGTGTCAGGAGGGATCGCCATATGTCACGAATATATCCATCAAATGGAATGGGGTAAGTGAGGAGAGCGGACAAAACTGTTGGCAGATGGTGTGTGGCCAGAATGGAGATGAATGTGTCACTGCATTTCTCACCCGCGGCTCAGTAATTGAACGCAAGTGACGGCTCAATACTTTGATTGTTCCCCAAACGTCTGCAAGGGTGGCTCCACGTGTTGTAATGAGGACATTTGTCACAATAGAAGCTGTGCAGGAAATGTTCCGGTGCTTGTCTGTCAGCCCTTTAAAGACCGTGAAGAGTAGAGTGTTCAACTGCTCATGGGCTATGCACTAGGATAAAACGTTACCGACAGCAGTGCACGTTTGAAAGAGGGCCTTACTCGTAAATTGCTTCAATCCGCCTTTGATGGCTTTCAGATGCTCCACTTCCTTATCTTGATGACCCACTGGAAAGCCTTCAAGGTGTAACTGGATATACAGCAATCCATACAAGCTTTTAATGGCTGCCTCCCTTACAACATGCGATGGATCTGCACATTGAAGCCCCACACATCCAATAATCCTCACCAAGTTATGGGATGGCACCTTATTGCTAACTTGCAGTTTCTCCAGGTAAAATGTCACCAGCTGTAAAGTGCTCTCCATTGCCTTTTCTCGCTCATGGTCCCGTGTGGATTGGATCTCAGTCTCCATGGTTTTAAATACAGAATGAAGCCCATCAGGAGACAGATCCAAAAGTAAGTATTGCTTCAGGAGATCCTGCACAGAGGCCATTGTGTCGGTGTGAAGCTTCTGTCTCTCTGCCATGTCCATGTTTGTACTTTGGTCGGCAGTGCTGCTCTCCCAATCTGGCAAACTGAAGACACGATTCAAACAGATGCTAATCAGCTCAGTCTCACTGCTCAGTGAAGGCTGCAGTTTGATGAGGGCTGCACAGGCGTCCATGGCAGACTTTCGAACCCAAGTGCTCAATATCTCCTTTGGTTCGGCAGTGATCAGCTCCTGCATGCAGCTCAGCAATTCTGCCTTTCTGCTCAGAGTGTAGGGTGGGTGTTCTTCGCTGGGTTTGAGAGCTTTGGCCAACAGTGTCACAGTGTTAGTCAAACTTAATTTCAGTGTCAAGTCCTTCACCTTGGATTTCAGTCCAAACATCTTGGTGTTGAAAAGGCCCAACACATTGTGCAGAATGTCGGTCTCGATTCTTGGCAGAATGAGGTCCCGAGGACAACGTGACATAATCTGCCCATAGCATAAAATGAGCGTGCTTTTCACTTTCATTATGTGATTGTCAAACTGGTGAAAGGAACTTGATATGCACAAACGATTGAAATCCATGAAAGCCTTCAGTGTGGTGAGTGTGGTGTCTAAGTGTGTTACAGCACAGTCACCAATTCCAGCGGCTACCCTGTCTCTCTCGAAATCTTCATTGTGCTCAACACTCTGAAGCATCTGATGAAGACTTTTACTGACGATGTCTTTGTCTTGGGTCAGTCGGAGCACTCTCCCTAAACACTTGTACAGAAAAGCCCTCTCTGTTGGATACAGGCGATAGGTGTGAATACAGTGGGTCATTTCTGCAATGAGCTGGGTGATCCACACCTTATCCGCGATTGCCTCCAGAGTCTGGGACACAACCCCCAACAGTTTCTCTTCCCACTCATTCTGGAGATTGGGCTTCTCTGAATTCTCCTCCAGAAAGTTACATAACATTGGGAATTCCTTGTCCCATACTCTCACTGTTGCTGGGTGGATGTCCATTGCCAGGAGATATAGTAAGCCCAGAGCAGGAACACCTCTGCCTTTTCCATGGCACAGAGAAGAAGACACAATCAATAGCCGCGTCAGCAGTGTACGAGGCTCAGGAAGATTTGGATAGTCCTCGTAATTAAGAACAAATTGTGTATTGCTGGCCATCAGTCTCTTTATTCCAACGCAATATGAGGAACCACAGACTATTGTAAAGGCTTCAGTGTACTTTACTGTGATCACAAACTCCAGTAGGTAGGACCAGAGGACATCGCCAATCGGTAAAGTTCCCACCATCAATTTCAGCAATCCTTCGCACAGTCTCCTTAAATCCTTATCCGTAACCACGGCCGCCATTACGCTGCAGAACTCCTCTTCGCTTTCAGTACTCTCCTCGTTCTCCTCGGTGGGCAGAGCACACTGTTGGATGATAAATTCCACCAGCTGCTTTCCTCCCTCTCGCTCCAAGTAATTGTGACTGGCCATGGTGTATATTACCTGGGCAAGGATTCCCTTCACTCTGTTACTCCCAGTTAAAAGTGATCGTCGCACACAATTCAGAATCTGATCCTTCTGCCAAATCTTTGCCTACGCACTTAGCCTAACTATGTCCTTTTGTAGGCTTTTTCTGTCCTCCTCACACATTGCTTTTCCTTTCATCTTTGTATCGTCAGCAAACTTGGCTATGTTACACTCGATACCTTCTTCCAAGTCATTAATATAGATTGTAAATAGTTGGGGTCCCAGCACTGATCCCTGCGGCACTCCCCTAGTTACTGATTCCCAACCCGAGAATGAACCATTTATCCCGACTCTCTGCTTTCTGTTAGTTAGCCAATCCTCTATCCATGCATATATATTACTCCCAAACCCCTGAACTTTTATCTTGTGCAGTAACATTTTATGTGGCATCTTGTCAAATGCCTTCTGCAAGTCCAAATACACCAAATGGACTCCAACATTTTCCCAACCACAGATGTTTGGCTAACTGGTCTATAATTTCCTGCTTTTTGTCTGCCTCGCTTTTTTAAATAGGATCATTACATTTGAACTTCTCCAATCAGTTGGGACCTCCCCAGAATCCTGGGCATGTTGGTAAATTACAACCAATGCATCATCTATCCCTGCCATTACTTCTCTTGAGACCCTAGGATGCAGACTGTCCACTGTGATGGATGTCGTGCATGAGTTCAATATGATGCACTCGATCCACTTCGAGTATGCATCGACTACGATCAGGAACATTTTCTCCATGAACGGGCCCGCATAGTCTACGTGAATGCGTGACCATGGCCTGGTGGGCCAAGGCCATGGGCTGAGTAGAGCCTCCCTGGGGGCATTGCCCAGTTGGGCACACATTGTGCACTTGCGAACCCAGTGTTCCAAGTCTGAGTCAATCCCCGGCCACCATACATGTGACCGGGCAATGGCCTTCATTAACACGATGCCAGGGTGCTCGCTGTGGAGTTCCCTGATGAACGCTTCCCTTCCTTTCTGGGGCATGATTACCCGGCTGCCCCATGACAGGCAGTCGGCTTGAATGGAGAGCTCATCCATCTGTCTCTGAAACGGCCTGACTTCCTCGGGGCACGCCCTGTGTGCAGGCGCCCAATTCCCAGTCAGGACACATTTCTTTATCATGGATAGGAGGGGGTCCCTGTTGGCCCAGAGTTTGATCTGTCGGGCTGTGATGGGGGTGCCCGCAGTGTCAAAAGCCTCAACGGCCATGACCATCTCGGCGCTCTGCTCCGACGCCCCCACGGTGGTGGCCAGTGGGAGTCTGCTGAATACGTCAGCGCAATTTTCGGTGGCTGGCCGGTGCCGTATGGTGTAGTCATACGCAGCCATCGCTGTATGCGAGCTGACGCGTTAGCGTTGACAACCTTGGTGTCAGACAACAGGGATGTTAACGGCTTGTGGTCCGTCTCTAGCTCGAACTGTCTGCCGAAAAGGCACTGGTGCATCTTTTTCACACCGTACACACACGTGAGTGCCTCCTTCTCGATTGTGCCGTATCCATGCTCTGCCTGGGAGAGCGACCTGGAGGCGTAAGCCACCGATTGGAGTCGGCCGTCATCGTTACCCTGATGCAATACACACCCAACTCCGTAGGATGACGCATCGCACGTTAAAACCAGTTTTTTACAGGGCTCATACAAAGTCAACAGTTTGTTGGAACACAACAGGTTCCTCGCCTTATTGAAAGCCCGTTCTTGACAATCCCCCCAAAACCATTCACAACCTTTATGGAGGAGCATGTGTAATGGCTCCAACAATGTGTTTAAGTTCAGCAGAAAGTTCCCAAAATAGTTCAAAAGTCCCAGGAATGATCGCAACTCCGACGTGTTGCCGGGACTGGGCGCCCGGCGAATCGCCTCAGTTTTTGATTCAGTGGGACGGATCCCGTCTGCGGCAACTCTCCTGCCCAGGAACTCGACCTCTGGGGCCAAAAACACACGCTTGGCCTTTTTCAGCCGCAAACCTACCCGATCCAATCGACATAGCACCTCCTCCAGGTTGCGGAGGTGTTCCTCGGTGTCTCGACCCATTATAAGGATGTCGTCTTGGAATACGACCGTTCCAGGGATGGACTTGAGCAAGCTTTCTATGTTTCGCTGAAAGATAGCCGCTGCTGAACGAATGCCAAACGGGCACCTGTTGTAGACAAATAATCCTTTGTGCGTCGTGATGGTGGTCAGAAGTTCCTGAGTCATGTAGGCCGAAGTGAGGTCCAGCTTCGTGAACAGCTTTCCACCTACAAGCGTGGCAAAGAGGTCCTCCGCTCTCAGAAACAGGTTTTGGTCTTGCAACGACACTCAGTTGATGGTGGCTTTGTAGTTGCCACAAATCCTAACCGAGTCATCTGCGTTGAGGACGGAAACGATGGGACTTGCCCAGTCGCTGAATCCAACGGCCGAAATTATGCCCTCTCTGAGCAGCCTGTCCAGTTCACTTTCAATTTTCTCACGCATCACGTACGGCACCGCTCTGGCTTTGTGGTGCACTGGTCTGGCGTCCGGAGTGATGCATATCACTACTTTAGTGCCCTTGAACGTACCGACACCGGGTTAAAACAGTGACTCGAATTTTTGCAAGACCTGCGAGCATGAACTTCGCTCCACGGATGAAATGGCGTGCACAACCCACATTTCCAATACATCTCAGCTAGCCAACTCCTTACCAAAAGTGCGGGGCTATTTCCCGGAACAATCCAGAGTGGCAGCCAGTTCTGTAATCCATTATGCGTTACCATCAAGTTTGCGCTGCCCAGCACTGGGATGATCTCTTTGGTGTTCATACGTAGCTGCGTCTCAATTCGTTCCAGTTTCGGCTGCTAGCTCTGTGTGACCATAGTCTCTTAAACTGTTGGGCGCTCATGAGAGAATGGCTAGCTCCCGTATCCAGCTCCATGTGCACCAGGGATGCCATTCAGTAAGATTTTCATCTTCATTTGTGGCGTTTTAGTGTATGAGCTGTGGACGTCAGCCACATGAACTCTCTGAACTTCCACATCCATGGTTGTTCCCCAGGCCTCATCCTGCATTGCAGACCCCTCGTCTGGTTCCTCTGTCTCGCAGACTAGCCTCGCTACTTCCTTTTTGCACATCCTGGCCAAGTGTCCACTGACATTACAAATCCTACAGGTGTAAAGCTGGAACCTGCAGCTTTTGGCAGTGTGTTATTGCTGTTAACAAAAGGACTATTCCCAGGCATTCCTCTCTGATGGCCCGTTTAGCTGTTTCTAAGCACTCTGAATGATCCCATCATGGGATGCATTGTTCCTCGTGATGGCATGAATTGCCGATCCCCTTTCCATTGTCCCTGTTGTGGGCCCACCCTGGAGCTTGTTGCTGCCTGGGCGGTGTCGAATTGCCCTTGCCTGCCTGCGGTTCTGTGTTCTGGGTTCTGTATCACTTTACAACATTAACTCCCTGGTTCATCGCAACGTTAAAACCAGGGCTGCATGCGTAAATTAGCTTGGTCTCCTCTTCCCCTGCCATAAAGGTCTGAGCTATCAACGCTGTCCCTTCTAATGTCAGGTCCTTGGTCTTTATAAGCTTCCTGAAAATGCCAGCATGATTAATGCCCTCAATGTAAAAGTCCCTTAATATCTCCCCCCTGCAGGCATCGGAGAACTTACAGAGACTGGCCAAACGCCGCAGTTCCGCCACCAAGTCCGAGACGTTTTGACCCTCCAGACGCCGGTGAGAGTAGATCCGGTGCCAGGCCATGTGTCCGCTACTTGCCGGCTTGAGATGCTCACTGATCAGCTGGCTGAGCTCTTCGAAAGACTTGTCCACTGGCTTTTGGGGTGCGAGCAGGTCTTTTATCAGCGCATACGTCTGTGCACCACAGCTGGTCAGTAGATGCGCCCTCCGCTTGTCAGCCGCTATCTCTTCCAGCCAGTCCTTTGTGACAAAGCTCTGCTGGAGTCTTTCCACAAAGTTGTCCCAGTCCTCACCCACACAGTCAAGTTCCTCTGTGCCACCGGTGGCCATCCCCATGGTTCGGTGATTCCCGTTTCTCGTCGCCAGATGTAGTGTCTCTGCACCTTGTTACAAACTCACACGAGGCATGTATATATCAGACACGGTCATTCTGTGACCTTCACTTTATTCCCAGGACCAAAGAGTGCTGACCCTAGATGGGACCTTCCCTTTTATAGCTGGAAACTCAGGTGAGGAGTGTCTCCGGCAAGCTCGCCCCCTGTGGTCAGGGTGTGCATTTCAGGGGTACAGGTACAGTGTGCATGAGTTACAGTTACATAATATTGTCATTGCAAGATGGTGAAATACATGACAGGGTCCAGCGGATTTATCCGCCTTTAGTCCCATTATCTTACTGAGTACCGCCTCCTTAGTGATTGTGATTGTGTTAAGTTCCTCCCCCTCTATAGCCCTTTGACAATCCACTGTTGGGATATTGTTAGTGTCCTCTACCGTAAAGACTGATACTAAATATTTGTTCAGTGTTTCTGCCATCTCCGTGTTCCCCATCACTAATTCCCTGGTCTCATCCTCTAAGGGACCAACATTTTCTTAAACCACTCTTTTCCTTTTTATTTACCTGTAGAAACTCTTGCTATCTCTTTTTATATTTCGTGCTAGTTTACTGGTCATGAAGGTTAAAGTCCATGGAATCCAGGTCAAAGTGACAAGTTGGATCCAAAATAGGCTTGGAGGTAGGAAGCAAAGTGTAATGGTTGATGGATGATTTTGTGGTATATATCAATGATTTAGCTTTGAATATAGGGAGTATGATTAAGAAGTTTGCAGACAACATTAAAATTGGCTGTGTGGTTGATAATGAAGAGGAAAGTCATGGGCTGCAGGAGGATATCAATCTACTGGTCAGATGGGCAGAGCAGTGGCAAATGGAATTTAACTCAGAGAAGTGTGAGGTGATGCACTTTGGAAGGCTAATATGGAAAGTGTATACACATTAAACGGTAGGGCACTTAATAGTGTAGATGAACAAAGGAACCTTGGAGTGCTTGTCCACAGATCACTGAAAGTAGCAGGCCATGTGGATAAGGTGGTTAAGAAGGCATAAGAACATAAAAACATAAGAAATAGGAGCAGGAGTATACCATACGGCCCGTCGAGCCTGCTCCGCCATTCAATACGATCATGGCTGATCCGATCATGGACTCAGAGCCACCTCCCTGCCCGCTCCTCATAACCCTTTATTCTCTTATCGTTCAAAAAACTATCTATTTCTGTCTTAAATTTATTCAAATTCTCAGCTTCCACAGCTCTCTGAGGCAGTGAGTTCCACAGATCCACAATCTCCTGAGAGAAGAAATTTCTCCTCAATCAGTTTAAATGGGTGTCCCCTTATTCGAAGATTTTGCCCTCGAGTTCTAGTCTCCCAGATCAGTGGAAAATGCTTGAAGCTATCATTAAGGAAGAAATAGCGGGACATCGAGATAGGAATAGTGCAATCAAGCAGACGCAACATGGATTCATGAAGGGGAAATCATGTTTAACTAATTTACTGGAATTCTTTGAGGATATAATGAGCATGGTGGATAGAGGTATACCGATGGATGTGGTGTATTTAGATTTCCAAAAGGCATTCGATAAGGTGCCACACAAAAGGTTACTACAGAAGATATAGGTACGCGGAGTCAGAGGAAATGTATTAGCATGGATCGAGAATTCGCTGGCTAACAGAAAGCAGAGAGTCGGGATAAATGGGTCCTTTTCGGGTTGGAAATCGGTGGTTAGTGGTGTGCCACAGGGATCGGTGCTGGGGCCACAACTGTTTACAATATACATAAATGACCTGAAAGGGGGGACAGAGTGTAGTGTGACAAAATTTGCAGATGACACAAAGATTGGTGGGAAAGCGGGTTGTGCAGAGGACACAGAGAGGCTGCAAAGAGATTTAGATAGGTGAAGCGAATGGGCTGAGGTTTGGCAGATGGAATACAATGTCGGAAAATGTGAGGTCATCCACCTTGGAAAACAAAATAGTAAAAAGGAATATTATTTGAAGGGGGAGAAATTACAACATGCTGCGGTGCAGAGGGACCTGGGGGTCCTTGTGCATGAATCCCAAAAAGTTAGTTTGCAGGTGCAGTAGGTAATCAGGAAGACGAATGGAATGTTGGCCTTCATTGCGAGAGGGATGGAGTACAAAAGCAGGGAGGTCCTGCTGCAACTGTATTGGTGAGGCCGCACCTGGAGTGCTGTGTGCAGTTTTGGTCACCTTACTTCAGGAAGGATATACTAGCCTTGGAGGTGGTACAGAGACGATTCAATAGGCTGATACCGGAGTTGAGGGGGTTACCTTATGATGATAGATTGAGTAGACTTGGTCTTTACTCGTTGGAGTTCAGAAGGATGAGGGGTGATCTTATAGAAACATTTAAAATAATGAAAGGGATAGATAAGATAGAGGCAGAGAGGTTGTTTCCACTTGTCAGGGAGACTAGAATTAGGTGGCACAGCCTCAAAATACGGGGGAGCCAATTTAAAACCGAGTTGAGAAGGAATTTCTTCTCCCAGAGGGTTGTGAATCTGTGGAATTCTCTGCCCAAGGAAGCAGTTGAGGCTAGCTCATTGCACGTATTCAAATCACAGATAGATAGATTATTAACCAATAAGGGAATTAACGGTTATGAGGAGCGGACGGGTAAGTGGAGCTGAGTCCACGGCTAGATCAACTATGATCTTGTTGAATGGCGGAGCAGGTTCGAGGGCCTGGATGGCCTACTCCTGTTCCTAATTCTTATGTTCTTATGAAACATCTTCTCTGCATCCACCTTGTCGAGCCCCCTCATAATCTTATATGTTTCGATAAGATCACCTCTCATTCTTCTGAATTCCAATGGCAGAGGCCCAATCTACTCAACCTTTCCTCATAAGACAACCCCCTCATCTCCACAATCAACCTTGTGAACCTTCTCTGAACTGCCTCCAAAGCAAGGGGATTCAATTGTAAGGGGAATAGATAGGCATTTCTGCAGCCGCAACTGAGACTCCAGGATGGTATGTTGCCTCCCTGGTGCAAGGGTCAAGGGTGTCTCGGAACGGGTGCAGGACATTCTGAAAAGGGAGGGAGAACAGCCAGTTATCGTGGTGCACATTGGTACCAACGACATAGGTAAAAAAATGGATGAGGTCCTACGAGACGAATTTAAGGAGCTAGGAGATAAATTAAAAAGTAGGACCTCAAAAGTAGTAATCTCGGGATTGCTACCAGTGCCATGTGCTAGTCAGAGTAGGAATTACAGGATAGCGCAGATGAATACGTGGCTTGAGCAGTGGTGCAGCAGGGAGGGATTCAAATTCCTGGGGCATTGGAACCGGTTCGGGGGGAGGTGGGACCAGTACAAACCGGACGGTCTGCACCTGGGCAGGACCGGAACCAATGGTCCAAGGGAGAGTCTTTGCTAGTGCTGTTGGGGAGGAGTTAAACTAATATGGCAGGGGGATGGGAACCAATGCAGGGTGACAGAGGGATACAAAATTGGGACAGAAGCAAAGGACAGAAAGGAGATGAGTAAAAGTGGAGGGCAGAGAAACCCAAGGCCAAAAATAAAAAGGGCCAATGAACAGCAAAATTCTAAAGGGTCAACGTGCAATAAAAAGGCAAGCCTGAAAGCTTGGTGCCTCAATGCGAGGAGTATTCGGAACCCAGGAGAGGGCTCTGAGCTAGTTAGATTGGGTGAGAGCGCAGATGAAAAGGACCCCAAGAAAGAATACAAAAGGCAGGAGGCAACAGAGCAGAGTAGCACTGGGGTAAGTGTAAACCACAAGGTGATAGGAAGGGACAATATGTATGAATATAAAGGGGCTGCAGGAGGGGTCAAAACTAAAAATCATGGTTTAAAAGCTTGTAGTAAAACACTCTACCTAAACACACGCAGCATTCGAAATAAAGTAAATGAGTTGACGGCACAAATCATGAAAAATTAGTATGATTTGGTGGCCATTACAGAAACGTGGTTGCAGGGTGGCCAAGACTAGGAATTAAACATACAGGGGTATCTGACAATTCGGAAGGATAGACAAGAAGGGAAAGGAGGTGGGGTAGCTCTGTTAATAAAGGATGATATCAGGGCAGTTGTGAGAGATGATATTGACTCGAATGAACAAAATGTTGAATCATTGTGGGTGGAGATTAGAGATAGTGAGGGGATAAAGTCACTGGTGGGTTTAGTTTATAGGCCCCCAAATAATAACTTCATGGTGAGGCGGACAATAATCAAGGGAATAATGGAGGAATGTGAAAAAGGAACGGCAGTAAACATGGGGGATATTAACTTACATATCGATTGGACAAATCAAATCGCACGGGGTAGCCTGGAGGAGGAATTCATAGAATGCATACGGGATTGTTTCTTCGAACAGTATGTTACCGAACTTACAAGGGAGCAAGCTATCTTAGATCTGGTCCTGTGTAATGAGACAGGAATAATAAACGATCTCTAAGTCAAAGATGCTCTCGGAATGAGTGATCACAGTATGGTTGAATTTGTAATACAGATTGAGGGTGAGGAAGTAGTGTCTCAAACAAGCATACTATGCTTAAACAAAGGGGCCTACAGTGGGATGAGGGCTGAGTTAGCTAAAGTAGACTCGGAACATAGACTAAACGGTGGTACAATTGAGGAACAGTGGAGGACTTTTAAGGAGCTCTTTCATAGTGCTCAACAAAAATATATTCCAGTGAAAGAGAAGGGCGGTAAGAGAAGGGATAACCAGACATGGATAACCAAGGAAATAAAGGAGAGTATCAAATTAAAAACCAATGCGTATAAGGTGGCCAAGGTTAGTGGGAAACTAGAAGATTGGGAAAATTTTAAACGACAGCAAAGTATGACTAAGAAAGCAATAAAGAAAGGAAAGATAGATAACGAAAGTAAACTTGCGCAAAACATAAAAATGGGTCTTTTTCAGGTTGGAAATCGGTGGTTAGTGATGTGCCACAGGGATTGGTGCTGGGACCACAACTGTTTACAATATACACAGATGACCTGGAGGAGGGGACAGAGTGTAGTGCAACATCATTTGCAGATGACACAAAGATTAGTGGGGTAGCGGGTTGTGCAGAGGACACAGAGAGGCTGCAAAGAGATTTAGATAGGTTAAGCGAATGGGCTAAGGTTTGACAGATGGAATACAATGTCGGAAAATGTGAAGTCATCCACCTTGGAAAACAAAATAGTAAAAGGGAATATTATTTGAATGGGGAGAAATTACAACATGCTGCGGTGCAGAGGGACCTGGGGGTCCTTGTTCATGAATCCCAAAAAGTTAGTTTGCAGGTACAGCAGGTAATCAGGAAGGCGAATGCAATGTTGGCCTTCATTGCAAGAGGGATGGAGTGCAAAAGCAGGGAGGTCCTGCTGTAACTGTACAGGGTATTGGTGAGGCCGCACCTGGAGTGTTGTGTGCAGTTTTGGTCACCTTACTTAAGGAAGGATATACTAGCCTTGGAGGGGGTACAGAGACGATTCACTAAGCTGATTCCGGAGATGAGGGGGTTACCTTATGATGATAGATTGAGTAGACTGGGTTTTTACTCGTTGGAGTTCAGAAGGATGAGGGGTGATCTTATAGAAACATTTAAAATAATGAAAGGGATAGACAAGATCGAGGCAGAGAGGTTGTTTCCACTGGTCGGGGAGACTAGAACTAGGGGGCACAGCCTCAAAATACGGGGGAGCCAATTTAAAACCGAGTTGAGAAGGAATTTCTTCTCCCAGAGGGTTGTGAATCTGTGGAATTCTCTGCCCAGGGAAGCAGTTGAGGCTAGCTCATTGAATGTATTCCTATCACAGATAGATAGATTTTTAACCAATAAGGGAATTCAGGGTTATGGGGAGCGGGCGGGTAAGTGGAACTGAGTCCACGGCCAGATCAGCCATGATCTGTTTAAATGGCGGAGCAGGCTCGAGGGGCTAGATGGCCTACTCCTGTTCCTAATTTTTATGTTCTTATGTTCTTATCCTTTTTTAAATATGGAAACCAAAACTGTACTAAGTACTCCAGGTGTGGCCTCACCAATACCCTGTATAACTGTAGCAGGACTTCCCAGCTTTTTTATACCATCCCCTTTGCAATAAAGGCCAAGATTCCATTGGCTTTCCTGATCACTTGCTTGACCTGCAGATTAACCTTTTGTGTTTCTTGCACAAGTACCCCAAGACCCCGCTGTACTGCAGCACTTTGCATTCTCTCTCCATTTAAATAATAACCTGCTCTTTGGTTTTTTCTGCCAAAGTGCATGACCTTACACTTTCCAACATTATACTCCATCTGTCAAATTTTTGCCCACTCACTGAGCTTGTCTATGTCTTTTTGCAGATTTTTTGTGTCCTCCTCACACATTGCTTTTCCTCCCATCTTTGTATCATCAGCAAACTTGACTATGTTACACTCGGTCCCTTCTTCCAAGTCGTTAATATAGATTGTAAATAGTTGGTGTCCCAGCACTGACCCCTGCGGCACACCACCAATTACTGATTGCCAACCCGAGAATAAACCATTTATCCCGACTCTCTGTTTTCTGTTTGGTAGCCAATCCTCTATCCATGCTATTATGTTACCCCCAACCCCATAAACTTGTATCTTGTGCAGTTACTTTTTATGTGGCACCTTGTCAAATGCCTTCTGGAAGTCCAAATCCACAACATCCACTGGTTCCCCTTTATCCACCCTGTTCATTACATCCTCAAAGAACTCCAGCAAATTTGTCAAAAATGACTTGCCCTTCATAAATCCATGCTTACTCTGCCTGACCGAATTTTGCTTTTCCAAATGTCCGGTTATTGCTTCTTTAATAATTGACTCCAACATTTTCCCAACCATAGATGTTAGGCTAACTTGTCGATACTCTCCTGCTTTTTGTCTGCCTCCTTTTTTAAATAGGGGCGTTACATTTGCAGTTTTCCAAACTTTTGGGACATCCCCAGAATCCAGGAAATTTTGGTAAATTACAACCAATACATCCACAATCCCTGTCGCTAATTCTCTTAAGACCCTAGGATGCAATTCATCAGGTCCAGGGGATTTGTCTGCCTTTAGTCCCATTATCTTACTGAGTACCACCTCCTTAGTGATTGTGATTGTGTTAAGTTCCTCCCCACTATAGCTCCTTGACTTTCCACTGTTGAAATATTGTTCGTGTCCGCTACCGTAAAGGTTGATACAAAGTGTTTGCCTTTACTGGCCAAGCCATAGAATATAAGAGCAGGGAGCTTATGCTTCAATTCTATAATACTTTGTTTCGGCCACAGTTGGAGTACTGCATGCAGGAGATTTACACGGATGCTGCGTGGAATGGAGAATCTTAATTATGAGGACAGATTGGATAGGCTGTGTTTCTTCTCATTGGAACAGAGAAGGTTGAGAGGAGACCTCATTGAGGTGTACAAAATATTGAGGGGCCTGGACACAGTGGATAGTAAGGGCCTATTTCCATTGGTGGAGGGGTCTATTACGAGGGGGCATAGTTTTAAGGTGGTTGGTGGAAGGTTTAGAGGGGATTTGAGGTGGGCGGGGGGCTTCTTTCTGCAGAGGGTTGTGTGGATCTGGAACTTGCTGCCTGGAAGAGTGGTGGATGCAGAAACCCTCACCACTTTTAAGAGATGGTTGGATGGGCACTTAAAGTGCCGTAACCTGCAGGGTTACGGACCTCGAGCTGGTAATTGGGATTAGACGGGATGACCTTTTGTTGGACGGCACAGATATAATGGTAAGAACTGCGTGGAATAGAATACGGCCGGGGTGATCTCCTGGAGCAGTTTCGATCACCTGGATGGTTCGGAGAGGAATTTTCCCAGATTTATTCTCCATAAATTGGCCTGGGTTTTTATCTGGTTTTTGCCTATCCCAGGAGATCACACGGCTCCGGTTGGGATGGAATGTAGAATGTTTCAGTGTAAAGGGTGTCGCAGTTGTGTGCGGTGGACTGGTTGGGCTGGGTGCTCTTTGCCTTTCCGTCATCATTCATAGGTTTATATGTAACCTTTAGGGCTGCTGACCAAGGGCTATGCAGCTCTTTGTCGGCCGGCGTGGACACGATGGGCCGAAATGGCCTCCTTCTGCGCTGTAAATTTCTATGTTTCTATCTTTCTAAAACATTGGTGGGAGTTGTCTATTGGCGTCCAAACAGTAATGGTAATGTAGGGGACGGTATCAAAGAGGAAATTAGAGAAGCATGTAACAAGGTTACTGTGGTGTATGCAGCACTCAAATCACTGACTCTACACAGTCTGGTGTTGTAGTAACTGCTGCGACCTTAGTCGTTTATTGTGTAACTCCAGAGTGCCTCTCAGGTGTGGTGGGCAGCCTTTTATACTCTGTCATGCAGGTACTTTCGGGTCTCCCACCACAGTGCCCTCTGTGGCACATCATTGTAACTATACATAAAATGTACCAGGACATAACATCTCACTCCCCGCCGGCAGTTCCACAAGCACATTGCCGGTAAACTCGGCCTTGTTCGTCCTGGTTGATTTGTGTCTGTCAGTCCATGACCATCCATTTCCCTCTTCTCCCCCCATGTAGAGATGATGCTTGTGAACCGGTGCAAGCATGTGGTATTTGCAGACCTTACATGGGTGATGAAGTACACAAGCATAATCTCCAGCAGAAAGCAGGTATACCTAGACAGTACATTTGTGCAGTACCTATGGATGCTTTGAAGAGTTACATCAAAAGGTTGCAGGTGCACTGAACAGTTATTTAATCCCCGCTCCACTGGGTGACGTATGGTGGCGGCAGACTGCCCCTTTTTGCCCGAGGTAGTGGGCTGAGCTGAGACAGGGTATCGCAACTAGTGCGTTGCCTCTGTTCTCAGAAAGTAGTCGCCTTTGCGGCTCATCTACAGCCGCTGAACCATTACATGAATCACATGAAATCGTAAATCGCATTAATCCATTAGTCATGTTAGTCACAGATCCATTAACCCTTTTACTTGAGCATTGTGATACTAACTCTTTTTGTCGATCATATCAATCATTTTAAACACAGTAGTCATTTCAGCATCAAAATATTAACTCTTGTCATAAATCACGTCATCATACAAATCACAGTAATCATTTTGACTCACTCTTGCTCTTACAAAAGTTTCTTGGTGGGGACCGCCAACGGTGTAAGGCCCTTTTAAGGCTCCTGGGTACATTTCCCTTTTAAGACGCCATCTTGTTTTTCCACGACGTTTCCACAGTGGGGGCCGCCATTTTCGGTGCTGTGCTGGTCCTGCCTCTCTCTTTGCACAACTCTGCTGCCACGAGGCTCGCCGCCATCTTAACTTCTTCAGCAAGGTCATTACTTTATCATCACCAGTTCTAGGTTGCTCGTCCAGTACTCTGTGACGGGCTCGGCACAGTGAGTCTTTATCTTCCTGACGAAATGCAGCGCACACTTGTTGACAGAGCAAGCACCAAGTATGGCCCATGTAACCTTTTGTCTGGACCGGCTCAGAACATCCCACAGCGCCTACATCCTGCACCTTCTCCCGGCCTGCTGAACAGGAGACCCTGCAGGCCGCGGCCACGGAGCGGCACCACCCGAAGGCCCGTGTCCATGTCCGGTTCCTTTCCCCGGTTCCCGCGGCCCTGCGGGGGGCAGGAGAGCCAGCTATTGGCCGGTGATGTGATGGCAGGCCCGGTGCCGGGAGGCCCCGCTGTCCACCGGCAGCGTGAGCGGGGCGGAGGTCGGTCGCCAGTTCCTTTGGAGGAGGCCTGCTCTGCCTGTGAACACGGGGAACAGCGGTCTGTGAAGGAATGAAGTCTTCCCAGCTCCCACGGACCTTCCCCATCCATCCCCTGCCGAGTAGCGTTGGCCCATCGCCTGCAGTGATCCACAAAGGTAAACCGTGCGTCTCGCCACCGTGAGATACCTGCACATCCGCTCTGCCAAGAACAGGTATCAGCTCCTTGGTGTAGGTGCGTAGCTTCGCCGTGACCGGGACCAGCTTGGGTCGTGCCGCTGGGCTGATCCACAGTTTCTCAAAAGTTTCCCGACTCATCAGTGACTGACCCGACCGAGTGTCCACTTCCATACTCACTGGGACTCCATTAATCTTGACTTCCATAATCACTGGGGCCAAATCGTCGGTACAAGTATACAGTCCAAACGCCTCATCTTCTTCTACGTGCTCCTCGCTGGATAGTGGATCATCTACCATCTCCTCAGCCACACGGTGAGTCATGGTTCTTTGGCACATACACTGAAGGTGGCCTTTCGTGTGGCAGGTTTTGCACGTATACGCCGCAAACCTGCACCGGTGAGCCCCATGGCTTCCTCCGCAGCGCCAGCATGGTGCTACTCGATTAGCCCCCCCTTGAGTTCCAGGACCATGAGGTCCGTGCTCTCTGCCCTGGGCAGAGTCACGTACTGCAGTTTTGTCCGTGATGGGCGCTATCCTGTGGATAGTACCTGTCGGGTCCGAGACCGTGTGGATCATCTGCTTGGTGCTGCAAGTTGAGGTCATATATGCCCGGCTGATGTTGATAGCTTGCTGTAGGTTCAGTGGCTAACTGCTTGTGAAGGAGACCCTCATGGCCAATCCCCATAACAAAAACGTCTCGCAACGCCTCGTCAAGGTGTGTGCCAAAATCGCACGGTGCCGCAAGTCTCCTGATGTCCGCAGCATATTTGGTGACATCCTGGCCCTCAGGTCTGCAGTGGTGGTAGAATTTGTGCCTGACCGTGAGGATGATCTCCTTCAGTTTCTGTTAGTCACGATTGAGTTCAATCAGCTGCTCATATGATCTGTTCTTGGTGTTCGCGGGTACCAGCAAATCCCTGACGAGACGGTAAACCTCATCACCACAACTGGACAGCAATATCAACTTACGCTTCTCTCTCAGTGCGATCGTGTTCCCCGTCAGGTCGTTTGGTATAAAGTAGTGCTCGAGCCTTTCCATAAAGGCGTCCCAGTCATTACCTTTCGCGAGCCCAGAGTAGCCATGGTTGCGTGAAGCTCGTCCGTGTCCTCGTCGCCAATTTGTGGTGTATGTAGCACTCAAATCACTGACTCTACATAGTCTGGTGTTGTAGTAACTGCTGTGACCTTAGTCGTTTATTGTGTAACTCCAGAGTGCCTCTCAGGTGTGGTGGGCAGCCTTTTATACTCTGTCTTGCAGGTACTTTCAGGTCTCCCACCACAGCGCCCTCTGTGGCGCACCATTGTAACTGTACATAAAATGTACCTGGACAATACATAACAGTTACTACAGTAATCGTAGGTGACTTTAATCTACTTATAGACTTGCCCAACCAAATGAGTAGTAATACTGTGGAAGATGAATTCCGGGAGTGTGTACGAGATGGTTTTTTAGACCAGTATGTTGAGGCGCCTACTAGGAAACAGGCTATCCTTGATTGAGTATTGTGTAATGAGAAGGGATTAATTAACAGTCTCCTTGTGTGGGGTCTTTTAGGGAAGAATGTCCATGACATGATTGAAGTCTTTATTAAAATGGAAAGTGAAGTTGTACAAACCGAAACTAGGGTCCGAAATAGAAACATATAAAATTCTGACGGGATTGGACAGGTTCGATGTAGGAAGAATGGGTAAGTCCAGAACCAGGGGTCACAGTCTCAGGATAAGGGGTAAGCCATTTAGGACCGAGATGAGGAGAAACTTCTTCACTCAGAGAGTTGTGAGCATGTGGAATTCTCTACCACAGAATGTTGTTGAGGCCAGTTCGTTAGATATATTCAAAAGCTAGTTAGATGTGGCCCTTACGGCTAAAGGGATTAAGGGGTATGGAGAGAAAGCAGGAATGGGGTACTGAAGTGCATGATCAGCCATGATCATATTGAATGTTGGTGATGGCTTGAAGGGCCGAATGGCCTACTGCTGCACCTATTTTCTATGTCAACAAAGGAAACTCCGAAGGTATGAGGAATGAATTGGCTATGATAGATTAAAAGGCATGACGACGGATAGGCAATGGTTAACATTTAAGGAACGAATGCATGAATTGCAACAGTTTATACATTGCTTTCTGGCATAAAGACAAAAAAGAATAGTGGCCCAACCATGGCTAACAAAAGAAATTAAGGATAGTATTGGATCCAAAGAGGAGTTATACAAAGTTGCCAGAAAAAGTAGCAAGCCTGAGGATTGGGAGCAGTTTAGAATTCCGCAAAAAAGGACCAAGAGATTGATTAAGAGGGGAAAAATAGAGTGTGAGATTAAACTTGCAAGGAACATAAAAACTGACTGCAAAAATGTTTTAAAAGTACGTAAAAAGAAAAAGATTAGTGAAGACAAATGTAGGTCATTTACAGTCAGAAATGGGAGAATTTATAATGCGGAACAAGGAAACGGCAGAACAGGTAAATAAGTACTTCGGTTCTGTCTTCACGGAAGAGGACACGAATAATGTCCCAGAAATGCTAGGGAATCAAGGGTCGAGTGAGCAAGAGGAATTAAAGGAAATAATTATTAGTAAGAAAATAGTGCTGGAAAATACAAATGGGACTGAAGGACGATAAATCCCCAGGGCCTGATGATCTGCATCCCAGAGAACTAAAAGAGGTAGCCATGGAAATAGTGGATGCATTGGTTGTCATCTTCCAAAATTCTATGGATGATGGAACAGTTCCTGCAGATTGGAGGGTGGAAAATGTAACCCCACTATTTGAAAAATGAGGGAGAGAAAAAACAGGGAACTACAGACCAGTTAGCCTAACATCACTAGTAGGGAAAATGCTCAAGTCTATTGTAAAGGATGTGATAACGGGACACTTGGATAATATCAACGGGATTAGACAAAGTCAACATGGATTTATGAAAGGAAAATCGTGTTTGACAAACCTACTGGAGTTTTTTGAGGATGTAACCGATAGAATAGATAAGGGAGAACCAGTGGATGTAGTGTATTTGGATTTTCAGAAGGTCTTTGATAAAGTTCCACATAAGAGGTTAGTGTGTAACATTAAAGTACATAGGATTGGGGGTAATATATTGGCATGGATTGAAAATTGGTTAACTGACAGTAAACAGAGAGTAGGAATAAATGGATCTTTTTCGGGGTGGCGGGCAGTGACTAGTTGGGTACTACAGGGATCAGAGCTTGGGACCCAGCTATTCACAATATATATAAATGATTTGGATGAGGGAACCAAATGTAATATTTCCAAGGTTGCTGATGACACAAAACTAGGTGGGATTGTGAGTTGTGAGGAGGATGCAAAGGCGCTGCAAGGCGATTTAGATAGGTTGAGTGAGCGGGCAAACACATACATGGCAGATGCAGTATAACGTGGATAAATGTGAAGTTATCCACTTTGGTAGGAAAAACATAAAGACAAAGTATTATTTGAATGGTGATGGCTTGGGAAGTGTCAATGTACAGAGGGACCTGCGTGTCCTTGTACACCAGTCGTTGAAAGCAAACATGCAGGTGGAAGGCAAATGGTATGTTGGCCTTCATTGCAAGAGGATTTGAGCACAGAAGCAAGGATGTCTTACTACAGTTATACAGGGCCTTGGTGAGACCACACCTGGAGTATTGTGTGCAGGTTTGCTCTCCTTACCTAAGAAAGGATATACTTGCCATTGAGGGAGTGCAGCGAAGATTGACCAGACTTGTTACACTCACAATAAATGGTCAGACTGAGTACTGTGTGTAATGTGTGATCTTAGCTCCTTTATTAAGGTTCCAGAGTGCAGGTCCCTCGCGGGTGGCCTGCTTATATACTGTGCTCCCGAGGGATGCTGGGATCCCTTGGGACACGAACAGGTAGGCCCTCTGGTAGTCAGGTGTGACGCAGGTATTTGAATGCGGGCAGAGACATTTGTATTAATCCCTTTGCCCTCCGAGAATAGCGATATGTGCAGCTTGTGGTCAGTTTCAATCTCGAACTTGAGGCCAAATAAGTACTTGTGCATTTTTTTTACCCTGTAAACACACACCAGAGACTCTTTTTCAACCATGCTGTAGGCCCTTTCGGCCTTGGACAAACTCCTGGATGCATATGCAACTGGTTGCAAAATTCCTGATTCATTAGCCTGTTGTAACACACACTGACCCCGTATGACGACGTATCGCAAGCTAGCACCAATCGTTTACATAGGTTATACAGGACAAGCAGTTTCTTTGAACATAATAAGTTTCTGGCTTTCTTAAAGGCAGCCTCTTGTGAATTTGCCCATACCCAGTCGTCTCCCTTGCGCAGTAGCGCATGTAGGGGTTCTAGCAGGGTGCTTAACCAAAGTAGGAAATTACCGAAATAGTTAAGGAGTCACAGGAACGACCGCGGCTCTGTCATGATCTGTGGTCGCGGCGCGTTCTTGATGGCCTCCATCTTGGCATTGGTGGGTCTGATGCCATCTGCTGCGATTCTCCTTCCTAAGAATTCAACGTCCCGTGCCAGGAAAACATACTTCGAGTGTTTCAAACTGAGCCCCACGCGATCCAACCAACTAAGAACCTCCTCCAGATTCTTCAAGTGCTCCATGGTGTCCCAACCTGTAACCAATATGGCGTCCTGGAAGACCACTGTGCAAGCAACCGACTTTAGCAGGCTTTCCATGTTCCGCTGGAAGATCGCTACGGTCGACCGAATCCGGAATGGGCACCGGTTGTAGATAAACAGACCTTTGTGCGTGTCGATGCAGGTGAAGCCTTTCGAAGTTTCCTCCAGCTCTTGGGTTATGTAGACCGAGGTCAGGTCCAGCTTGGTGAATGACTTCCCTCCAGCCAGGGTTGCTAATAGCTCGTCTGCCTTGGGTAGCGGGTACTGGTCCTGCACCGAAAAACGGTTAATCGTTGCCTTATAGTCCCGCAAATTCTAACCGCACCGTCCTCCTTGAGTATCGTAACAATCAGATTGGCCCAGTCATTGAATTCCACCGGCACGATGATGCCTTCACGTTGCAGTCTGTCCAGCTCGATTTCCACTTTTTCACACATCATGTACGGTCCTGCCCGAGCCTCGTGGTGGATGGGTCGCATACCGGGAACCAAATGGATCTGCACTTTCGCTCCCGAAAAGCTTCCAATGCCTGGCTCGAATAAAGAAGGGAACTTCTTAGAACCTGGGTACATGCGGTGTCGTTGACGGACGAAAGCGCTCAGATGTCATCCCAGTTCCAGCGGATTTTCCCCAGCCAGCTTCTGCCAAACAACTTGGGGCAATCCCCTGGCACAATCCACAGCGGGAGTTCGTGCACTGCTCCATCATAGGAGACTTTGACTTCAGCACTTAAAAGGATTAGTTTCTTGGTGGCAGTCCTTAGTTTGGTGTGAGTGGGGCTGAGCTTGGGCCTGTGTGCCTTCTTTCTCCACAACCTGTCAAAAGCCGTTTTACTCATTATGGACTGACTTGCCCCCGTGTCCAGTTCCATAGACTCTGGAATAACATCCAATTAAACTTTCAACATTATTGGTGGACATTTCATCGTGAACGTGTGTATCCCGTAACCTCTGCCTCCTCAGTACAAGTTTCCAATTCCGTCTGAACCAATGTGGATCGATCTTCCTTTGCAACGAGGTGGTTTGCAGGGTTTGCAGAATGTGCAGCTCGCCTGCACATTCGTTGGAGGTGTCCCATTGTTCTGCAGCCATTGCACACAGAGCTTAAAGCGGCATTGATGGGGCCGATGATCACCTCCACATCACCAACGGGGTGCGAACTGCCTCGCATTAACAGATGATGGTGGACTCTGGGTCAATTGAGGTGGAGCCACAGCAGCCGGCGTGTACATTCTGTCCTGTACATTGCTGCTCAAAACCGACGTTACTTTATACACTGTACTGGCCGAAACTTCTTTGTTCTGCAAAATCTGCTTGGTATTGTCGCTGGTGGACATAAATGCCTGGGCTATCGTTATGACTTTACTCAGATTTGGAGTTTCTACAGTCAACAGTTTGCGAAGGGTTGTTTCATGTCTGATGCCCAGCGCAAAGAAGTCTCTGAGCATTTGTTCCAGGAATCCCTCAAACTCACAATGTCCTGCAAGGTGCCTTAGTTCGGCGACGTAGCTCGCCACTTCCTGGCCCTCCAATCGTTGACACATGTCGAACTGATATCTCGCCATCAAAACGCTTTCCTTACGATTTAGGCGCTCCCGGACCAGCGTACACAGTTCTTTGTAGGATTTCTCTGTTGGTTTTGCTGAGGCCAGGAGATTCTTCATGAGGCCATAGGTTGTTGCCCCACAGAGAGTTAGGAGGAGCGCCCTTCGTTTGGTCTCGTTCACGTCCCCTTCCAGCTCGTTGGCCACGAAATATTGGTCAAGTCTCTCCACGAAGGCCTCCCAATCATCTCCCTCTGAGAACTTCTCCAGGATGCCGACTCTTCTTTGCATTTTTGCGCGGTTGTTCGTTACCTCGTCGCCAACTGTTACAGTCACAATAAATGGTCAGACTGAGTACTGTGTGTAATGAGCAAGTGTGACCTTAGCTCCTTTATTAAGATTCCAGTGTGCAGGTACCTCGTGAGTGGCCTGCTTATATACTGTGCTCCCAAGGGTTGCTGGACTCCCTTGGCAGTCCAACAGGTAGGCCCTCAGGGGGACGTTTCCCCTAGCTGGGGTAGGAAATTTAGGACTGAGATGAGGAGAAATTTCTTCACTCAGCGGGTGGTGAACTTGTGGAATTCTCTACCACAGAAGTCTGTGGAGGCCAAGTTACTGAATATATTTGAGAAGGTTATAGATAGATTTCTAGACACAAAAGACATCAAGGGGTATGGGGAGAAAGCGGGAATATGGTGTTGTGATGGGTCAGCAATGATCATATTGAATGGCGGTGCAGGTTTGAAGGGCCGAATGGCCTACTACTGCTCCTATTTTCTGTGTTTCTATGTTTCTAATATGGCACCTCATGAGTGAGACTCAGGACATTCAGGATTCCCAATCCATTTCCGGTTTGTGCTGGGTTTTGGTTAGAGAAGTCCTTGGGCTGGTTAAACCTCTGACCCTGAGTGAGCAATGTCTTCACCGAGCGGTTAGATATACTTGCAGGTGCTCTTCAATTGCTCCACGTTGTCCATGACCATGCTGAACAGTGAGCCCCAGTCTCGCTCGAACATGTCTCACAGCGGCTGTGTGATCGTGGACCCTGGGGGTGGTGTGGGGAAATCGGTCTGGTTTACCCCCAGGCCCACTCCTGCTGGATTCTCAAAGTGCTCACCAAACCAGTTGGAAGTCCCTGAAACACAGAAAAACATCTGGGGCTGGATTTTTGACTGTCTAACGCCTGAGTTAACAGTCAGAGGGGGCGTTAATGGGAGCGTGCGAGGTTACTGACTGGGTACGCAGCGTTTAACGCCCCGACCGGAAATTCATTCAATGCTCAAAGGGGCGCAAAGTAGTAACACTCGTCTGCTGACGATCACTCCGATCAGGACGCATTCCTGGTGCAACGCCCACACTTGTGCCCCGGTCAGTAAATTAGTTGCGGCACCAAGCTAGAAAACTGGAATGATTCACTTTCACTCATAGGTTCCAGATCTTTGGGATAGGAGCGGGTAAGATCTGCTGCAGCTTGCTTGATCTCATGCGTCGAGAGAATGGCTCGCTTGGACAGGAATCCAAACTTACAGTTGATTCCCTTGTCTGCTTTAAGGCGGTGTTTCAAGCTACTGATTCATTGATCAATGATGACAAGGAACACTTCAGGTTTAATTTTCTCCTTGGGAGACAGCGCAGTGTTTTCAGCATCTCCATCGTCATAGCGATGGGTGCGTACCCAGACGCGCCTCTGAGCTGAATTATGCTCGTGGCCACACACTTTAATCCCTCCGTCTTCAAAGTCCTCAAACTCTGTCCGCTAGGTCTTGACAAAATCAACAAGGGACTCAACTAAGGAAACCATGATATTCAGATTCAAGCCGGGCTCTTGAAGCGAGAGATTGGTCAGGTGAAAGCACTTCCAGACCCTGTTCCAAATAACAATGAGAATCGCTGAATCCAGTTCACCCAGTTTGTCAAGGAACAACTGAGCTTCATTTCGGCATTCAACTTTCTGTTCCCCGTCAGTTGCCAGAGATTCCAACACTTTGCATATATGAGTGTCACCTTTGAGCAGGGCTGACACTGCTTCATACATTGCTGACCATCGAGTAGCAGAAAGCTGTTTGACCTCAGACAGACCTCAGGGCTTTAGTTTTTCATAAAGCAGTCGCCAGCGATGCGTCGATGCAGAGAGAAAAGTGTACAACTTTTGTACAATGTCAAACAATCTGAGGATCACTGGGCTGCACTCGGCACTGTTTATCCCCACAAGGTTGAGTGAGTGCGCGTTGTTGCCAAATTAAGTTAATCTAGGGGTTAGGTCATGGCAGGAGAGCTCGGACATGTGTTGTGCTCTTCCTGTGCTATGTGGGAACTCAGGGATGCTTCCAGCATCTCTGACGACTACATGTGCGGGAAGTGTATCAGTCTGCAGCACTTGACAGACCGCATTGCGGCACTGGAGCTGCGGGTGGATTTACTCTGGAGCATCCGCGATGCTGAGGATGTTGTGAGTAGCACGTTTTGTGAGTTGGCCACACCGCAGGTAAAGGGTACACAGCCAAATCGGGGATGGGTGACCAACAGGAAGAGCAGTGGAAGGAAGGTAGTGCAGGGATCCCCTGTGGTCATCTCTCTGCAAAACAGATACACTGCTTTGGGTACTGTTGAGGGGGATGACTCATCAGGGGAGAGCAGTAGCAGCCAAGTTCATGGCACCATGGGTGGCTCTGCTGCACAGGAGGGCAGGAAATAGAGTGGGAAAGCTATGGTGGTCAGGGATTCTATTGTAAGGGGAATAGAATCGAGACTCCAGGATGGTATGTTGCCTCCCTGCTGTAAGGGTCAAGGATGTCTCGGAGCCGGAGCGTGTGCAGGACATTTTGAAAAGGGAGGGTGAACAGCCAGTTGTCATGGTGCATATAGGTACAAACGATATCGGTAAAAAAATGGGATGAGATCCTACAAGCTGAATTTAGGGAGCTCGGAGTTAATTTAAAAGTAGGATCTCAAAGGCAGTAATCTCAGTATTGCTACTGAGAATGTTGGAAAATGTATACAGACATTGAAGTTGAGAATGTGGGAAAATGTATAGAGACAGTGAAATTGAACAAAGGATTCATGGAGGAATAGCCTTAAGAATGTCAGACTGCAAATGTTGCAACATTGGCACAAATAACAGACTGGCTCAAGGTCTTGCAAAGTCACACCAGTAAACTTGAAACAATAAAGGGTGAGAAAGACTCTGAAAGGCTCTTTGTGTAAAAACAGCCCATACAGATGTCGGCTCATGAGTGGACAAAGGGAAGGAGGGATCATAAGGGGATAGGCTGAACTTAATGTCACTCTAATTGTATCATGTAATGAAAATGTTTGACCGTTGCGACCCTACATTGTAACAGGACTTGTCCGTAGGGTGTGGGTGCACTTTAGAGGGAGAACATTCCTTCTTTCTGATAAGTCTGCTTTGTTATAAGCGGCAACGGTGTTCGACTCAGTGAATTCGCTGAACAAGATTGAGGGAAAAGATTACATTTGGTGTCAGAAGTGGGATCTCAACAGACGACTGCCGAAAACTTGCGAATTAAGAGCCAGACTAGCCTTGGACGAGACGGGAGGAAAGTGGCCACTGGAGTGAGTATAATTTAAATACCGCTCCAGTTTCCTTCGGTTTCAAAAGTCTGAGGAAAGTTTGGCCACTCGCTGGTTCTCAGGTAGCGTCTGAATGAGATCCAGGACAATCTGGCGAATAACTTAGAATAGGGAAGGATAGGGAAATCGCGCGGCGACGCAAACGGCGCGGCAATGCGGAAGGATAAGTAGGGCTTAGAATAGGTAAATCTGGAACCTAGAACAAATTAAGTAAGGCTTACCGCGCGGCGACGCGGAGGGATAGACAATCGCGCGGCGACGTGAACAGGAAAACCGTGCGGCGACGCGGAGGGATAGATAATCGCGCAAACCGCGCGGAGACGCGGAGGTTAGTGAGTTAGGTAAATTAAGCCGCGGGGCGACGCAGGACTGTGTAAATTTAAAATTGTACTTATTCCAGTTACGGCGTCGATCTTGTATATCACTTGGTCCGCCGAGGCTCTGGGTAAGATAACTTAAACAACCGCGGGGTGACGCGGGGACAATCAGGATTAATTAGGACCCGGATCCAACGCGGGGCGACGCGAGGGATCGGGATTAATTAGGACATCCTACGCGGGGCGACGCAAGGATGGGTAATCATTTAGATAGAACCATGAATACCGGTAGTCCACTACAAAAGTTATGTGAGGAATTCCCTTAAAAAGCTGAACAATTTAGACTGATATCTGGAACTTTGAACAAATTACAAGGAGATGATCAATGGCCACTAGGGGGCACCAAAAGCTTGGAGGTAGCAAAACGGGCGCAGGGATTAATTTGGAAGAGGGAATGGGGGAAAGGGGATAGGGATCTAATAGCCGCATGGAGGCATTACTGTCAAAAGCTAAAAGATGCATCAATTCTGTCGAGTTGGCAGGAAAACGCCACTAAATTAGGAATTTCATTGACAGAAGGAGGACATATTAAAACCGTAGATGTCTAAAAGAAACGTACTAAGAGTTCCACTGGGACCTCTGAGAAAGGTATTGACCGACTACGTAGTCAAATGGTTGGCCTTGCGTTGACCGAGGCTGACGAGGAAATTGATGAATGGTCACTGACTCGGCGCCCAACGGCGCCTCCCGCAGCCCCTGGCCCCTTACCACAGTCCTCTTCCCATCCACCTCCACCTTACACTCCGGCGGCAGGAGGTAAAGATAAAGATAACCCCACACCAACGAACCGACAAGCCCAGACGGACCCTTCATCCTCTGATAGCGACTCAGATCCCCAGTTCACGAGCCATGTAGCTGAGAGGACCAGATCTCACACCCGGAAGGGCAGATCTACATCTCAAAAGCACAGGCAGTCCCGTGAATCCACTAGTCAGAATACCAGTCGTGAAAGGCAAAACAAACCCTCCCGCCGATCTGGATGCGGAGGTGCTGCGCAGTCAGACGGCTCCGAGCCACCCTCCGACCCAGAAACGTCTTCCGAGGTTGACGACCCCATCCCAAAGCCCCGGCAACAATTTCCAGTCTGACCAATGCCAAACCCTGATGCACAACAAGCTGCAGACCACCCCACCATAGATGTCTATGTGCCTTGGAAACCGAACGAAATTATGGCCATTCTGGCCACCATGCCAGATCGAAAGAGAGAACCTGTCAAGTTTATAGATCATCCTCGAACTACCGTCGCAGTTTATAATGCAGAGTCAAGGGACCTGTGGGCCCTGGTACAGCAGACCCTGAGCCTAACTGAGCATGCCCGATTTCTAACTCACCTAAGACGGGCAACCCATGACGCGTTGGTGGCTGCACATCCTAACAATGCCCAGGACCGCCTAAACGCTGTTTTTACTGCTCTCGGCACGACCCTTCAGAAGCCCATCAGTATGGCCGCAGTATTCGAAACTAAACCCAAACGAGACGAAACTGCCGACGAATTCATGGAAAGATTCATTGAAATATACGGAGGTCAATCAGGACATAATGCCTTCAGGGCGGGAGAGGATTCACCTCAATTCTGCGCTATCCTACTTCAGTGCCTGCCCTATTCGATTGCTCACGCTATCCGGACCAATAATATGAATTGGGCAGATAACAGTAAAGCGCAGATGGAAAGGGCGGTGAAATATTATTGGCAGGAAAAGAAAGAAGAGGGGGGAGGTGCGCCCCCAACCTGGGTCAAGACTGAATACGTGACTAGAAAGGGAGAGCCTCCTCAAGGGGAAAGACCGACACCCGACCCGAGAGAATATCAAATGGAACCACAGTATTGTGTAAGAGGTTGGATAGATAACTGGGGATATGGGTATACCCAACACCCCAACAGCCCCAGCCCTGCAAAGTATGGACCATCGCATGGTCCTCACCGATCAGGAAGAGGAAGCGGTCGGTGCTGGGAAGGAGAGGTCAATGCTTCAATTTTGGGCAAGAAGGACATTGGAAGGGAGAGTGCCCCTTCGATCGGCACGAAAGAGGAAGAGGAGGAAGAGGAGGGGGGCAAGGGGGGAGAGGACAGGGATCTTGTACTAACTTCTCCCAGAACAACCCCTTTGGCCAACCGTCCCCTGATTATTCGTATTGACCACGTAGCTTGATTGTACAGGGAACCTCCCCGGATGACGAACCGATGATATCGTTAAAAATTCGGAATGAGTGGCAACCCTTCTTGATCGATACGGGAGCCTCGAAAGCTTCTGTACAGTCGAAGCTTAAACTCCCCGCCTCCACTGAGACACAGGGACTGTCAGGGTTCCTGGGACAAGTCTCTACATTCCCGGTGTCAGAACCGGTTAAAGTAGGTGGAACATCGATTTGTTATCACAACCAATCTGTACTGTAACTTGATGGCTAGAGACCTCCTCTGCAAATTCCAGTTGCATTTGGAGTGCGGAGATGATGGGATTATTGTAAAACAGGGAACCCTTAAGCGACAGTATTATACCATTAGGACCCCTCAATGGTGGCCTCTGGAACTGCCGCAGGCACCTTATCATGTGACCCTAGCATACGATCCCAGCGGCAAGAATCAGGATCTTCAGAACCTTTATCAGGATCACGAAGGGGAAGAGAAGGAAATTCTCTTAAGGGCTAGAGTGACTGGACCGGAAGGGAAGGCAGATTTTGTGGAAATGGATAAGAATCTGTGGAGACAGCCCCCGACGGTGGCACCACATGTTACTCGTGAAGTATTACCTCCCCACCACGCTAAAGATTTAGGAATTATGGTGCACCAAGCTAGAGACGAGGCTGACCCTACCAGCACGGATTTGCAGATTGTAAAACATGGCCGAACAGTCCAATTCCACAGGGACCCCGAGAAGGTCCTAACGACTCTGCAGCATCATACTGGCTCTAACATACCCGACTATGTGGATCCTCATGTATGGGCAGAGGACCCCTCCCAAGTGGGTTATACTCCCATTGATCCGATTGAGATCCCGGTGCAGGGCAACGTGGATTGGCCCTCTATCCGACAGTACCCACTGAAACCACAGGCAATACCAAGTATCCACCGATTGATCAAGGGACTAGTGAAACAGGGGATTTTGGTCCAATGCCAGTCCCCGTGTAATACCCCTATACTGGCAATCCCTAAGCCAGGCAAGCCAAACGAATACCGCTTAGTCCAAGACCTTCGAACTATCAATGCTATCGTCCAGCCTCTGCACCTCTGGTTCCCAACCCAGCGCAGATACTGTTATTCATCCCAGAAAACGCCAAGATCTTCGCAATAATAGACCTCCAACATGCCTTCTTCGCTTTGCCGCTAGCCCAGGCGAGTCAGTACCTATTCGCCTTCACTTACCAGGGACAGCAATATACATGGACTAGACTTCCCCAAGGGTTCATCCACTCCCCGACCTTATTCTCAAGGTGCCTGCAGAGACAGTTACAGTCCCTCACGCTGACTAAGGGATCCACTTTGATTCAGTATGTGGACGATTTACTGGTAGCCAGCGCAGATGAACCAAGTAATCAGGAGGATGCTAATCAGTTACTGAATTACTTGTCCTCCCTGGGATACATAGTTTCCCCATCAAAGGTCAAAATTGGCCAGTCTCAAGTCAAGTTCCTTGGGATCATTTTATCAGGCACCCACCGAGCCTTGGAGGCTAGCCGAGTCGAACCGATTTGCCAGTTTCCAGTCCCGAGCACGGCTAAACAAATGCGACAGTGGTTGGCGATGATCAATTACTGTAGATCCTGGATCCCTAATGTTGCCCTGATGACTAAGCACCTCACACGTAACACAAACAAGGAAGGCAGCTTTAAAATAAAAACCGCAGACGTCCAAGCCTTTAAGGAACTAAAGACAGCCCTGCTGCAAGCTCCGGCTTTGGGCCGGCCCCTCTATGACCGGCCCTTTCAACTGCATTGTATGATCCTGAAAGACTGTGTCTTAACTCAGAAACACGTGGATAAGCATAGGCCTGTTGCCTACTACTCTTCCAAAATAGACCCCGTTGCCTTGGGGCACCCTGTATGTACTCAAATATTAACCGCCATCTACAGTAGCATTCAATCCGCCGCCAACCTTACCCTCCAGCAGGATATTGTTGAATACACCTCTCACTCCGTAGCTGCCCTCCTGGGTCAGCTGCAGACTCAACACCTTACCATGGCCAGGCAAAGTAGGTATGAGATCTACCTACTAAATAATCCTAAGCTGACCTTTCGGCACTGTACTGCCATTAATCCGGCCTGTTTTCTTACCGAGCCACCCCAAGATGAGGAAGAACCCAGTCATGACTGTTTATCTTTAATTCAAGAGGCCACCTCGGTTCGGGAGGATTTAGTTGATGTACCAATGGAGGACCCCGACTGTATTATGTATGTTGACCGAAGCTCTTCCATTGACCCTGAAGGCGGACGAATTTCGGGATACGCCATAGTTAACCAGGAGAATCAGGTCTTGGAATCTGCATTTGAAACCGCCTATTCCGCCCAACAAGCTAAACTATTCGCCCTCACCCGAGTCTGTATCTTGGCTAAAGACCTCAAGGTCAATATCTATACCGACTCTAGGATTGCCTTTGGAGTAGCCCATGATTTCGGACAATTATGAAACAATAGGGGATTCCTCACCTCACAGGGGAATGAGATATCCCGTAGGCAACTATTATCTGACTTGTTGCAACCCTCATGCTCCCCAAGCGCATTGCCATTGTTAAATGTACCACCCACACCACCGGAAAACCCCCGGTTGATATAGGGAACCACTGTGCTGACAAAGAGGCCAAACAGGCCTCTCGTGGACAACAAATGGTAGTGCCCAGAATGATGAGTTAAACTAAAAGTCCTGCAAAGGATAAGTTAGCCTCGGAAAAACCAATGCCAACCATCCAAGATGTCATTAAAGCACAGGAGGACGCTCCTGAAAAAGATAAACTGTTGTGGAAAAATTAAGGATGTACTTTTGACAATGTTTCTAAACTCTGGACCACTCCCGCGGAACAGACTTGCATGTCTGACGAGTTGGCCCTATGGGTTATTGAATGTATGCATTTTGCTGCTCATTGTGGAGCAAGGAAAACAAGTGACACACTTTTGGCCACTTGGTGGCACCCTAGACTCCAGGCGCTGGCCCAGAACATCAGTAGTCGCTGCCTGGTTTGCCAACAGCATAATCCAGGGAAGGGAGTCCCCTGTGATTGGGGTAAGACGCCCCTACCCGAAGGTCCCTTTGAGACATTGCAGTTGGACTACATTGAGTTGCAAAGAGTTCAGTGTTACAAATATGTGTTAGTAATAGTAGATGTGTTTAGCAAATGGATCGAAGCCTACCCTACCCTGGACAATAAGGCTCAAACTGTTGTTAAGGTGTTAATGAGGGAAATTGTTCCGAGATATGGTATCCCAGCTCGACTGAGTTCCGATAATGGCCCTCACTTTATTGGCCAAGTTAACAAAGAATTCTGTTCCCAGATGCGCATTAACCAGCAGCTGCATTGTGCCTACCGACCCCAAGCTGCGGGACTAGTTGAACGTGCTAATCAAACTCTTAAAAACAAGCTTGCAAAACTGGTAGCATCAACCGGACTCAATTGGCTCAAACTCCTTCCTATAGCCCTATTCCAGATCCGAACTACTCCCACCAGTAAGGCTGGACTGACCCCCGCTGAGGTCATTTATTCTTAGTCCTGACCAATACCTCGGGGATCAGGAGGCCAACCGGGAACATATGTTTAACCCGAAATGACACCAGTAGCAAGGGACATATCATAGGGTACAGCAATTGCTCACACAGTCTCAACATCACAACAGGTGCACGAGTCACTATCCTCTCTCACCTTCCGAATAAAATAGGTGGAGGTCTGTGGGCCCAGTCTTGGGACGCCAAAACAATATATCAGAAGGCAGCGTATAACAGCACGTATTTTGTGTGCGGGCATAGGGCATATCCCTGGTTGCCTAGGCGATGGACAGGGTCCTGCTATCTGGGATATGTGGTGCCATTTGTGCGGCAAACACGTACCTTGGCAGAAGCACATGCCTCCAGCCGACACAGGCGAGCCCTCACCCCCGCCGAAAGGTTCTTTGGGGTCATGATGTTCCCATTCGGGATAGGACGCACCATGGATGAAGTACAGAACCTAGAGAGGGTATTGGAACAGATAGCTAACTATACCGCTGAAGCTCTGGAGGACATCACGGCTGAAATGGTAGCAATGCGGACCGTAGCATGACAAAACCGAATGGCCCTCGATTACCTGTTAGCTGAGAAAGGGGGAACGTGTGGCCTGATAGGATCTGAATGTTGCACTTACATTCCCGATAGTTCAGAAAACATAACCAATCTCGCTGATCACATAAGAAGGGAGGTGAAGAAGTTATCCACGCCAGCAGGAGGATCTAGCTGGTTTGATTGGCTATTAGGTGGATCCTGGGGATCCTATCTAATGCATGGGGCAATTGTTCTCATCGAAGTAATAATTACCTGTTGCTTGATTGTTGGTTGCTTTAACCTTTGTTGTAAAGTCATGATGGCAAGGTTAGCAAACCCTCTTGTGGCCACGGGCTCCCGGGTTATGATCCAGCAAACTAAAGACCTACTCGACAAGGAGGATCAGGAAAGAGAGTGTGAACGGCTGAATGCGATACTCCTAGAATAATCCTAAAGGTTATCATGGAATGATAAAAGGGGAGAATGAGAATGTTGGAAAATGTATACAGACATTGAAGTTGAGAATGTGGGAAAATGTATACAGATATTGAAGTTGAGAATGTGGGAAAATGTATACAGACAGTGAAATTGAACAAAGGATTCATGGAGGAATAGCCTTAAGAATGTCAGACTGCAAATGTTACAACATTGGCACAAATAACAGACTGGCTCAAGGTCTTGCAAAGTCACACCAGTAAACTTGAAACAATAAAGGGTGAGAAAGGCTCTTTGTGTAAAAACAGCCCATACAGATGTCGGCTCATGAATGGACAAAGGGAAGGAGGGATCATAAGGGGATAGGCTGAACTGAATATCACTCTAATTGTATCATGTTCTGAAAATGTATAACCGTTGCGACCCTACATTGTAACAGGACTTGTCCATAGGGAGTGGGTGCACTCTAGAGGGAGAGCATTCCTTCTTTCTGATAAGTCCCGGCCGGTGAAACAATTAATAAAGTCTGCTTTGTTATAAGCGGCAACGTTGTTCGACTCAGTGAATTCGCTGAACCAGATTGAGGGAAAGAATCCGAATTTACACTACCAGTGCCACTAGTAAGAGTAGGAATCGCAGGATCGCTCAGATGAATACGTGGCTTGAGGAGTGGTGCAGAAGGGACGGATTCAAATTCCTGGGACATTGGAACCGGTGCTGGGGGAGGTGGGACCAGTACAGTGCTGTTGAGGGGTTGAACTACTAAAAAAGGGCCACATTGCAGCAAAATTCTAAAAGGGCAAAATGTGTTAAAAAAAACACCCCTAAAGGCTCTGTGCCTCAATGCGAGCAGTATTTGTAATAAATTGGCAAATTAACTGCACAGGCAGCAATTAATGAATATGATATAATTGGCATCAAGGAGACATGGCTCCAGGGTGACCAAGGCTGGGAACCAACATCCAGGGATATTCAACATTCAGTAAGGATAGACAGAAAGGAAAAGGAGGTGGGGTAGCGTTGCTAGTAAGGAAGGACATTAGCTTGGATGATGTGGAATCTGTATGCGTGGAGCTGCGGAATACCAAAGGGCAGAAAACACTAGTGGGAGTTGTGTACAGACCACCAAACAGTAGTAGTGAGGTTGGGGACAGCATCAAACAAGAAATTAGGGATGCGTGCAATTATCATGGGCAACTTTAATCTCCACAAAGATTGGGCTAACCAAACTGGTAGCAATACAATGGAGGAGGATTTTCTGCAGTGTATTAGGGATGGTTTTCTGGACCAATATGTTGAGGAACCAACTAGAAGGCTGGCCATCCTCGAATGGGTGATGTGTAATGAGAAAGGACGAATGAGCAATCGTGTTGTGCGAGGCCCCTTGGGGAAGAGTGACCATAATATGATAGAATTACTTATTAAGATGAAGAGTGACACAGTTAATTCAGAGACTAGGGACCTGACCTTAAGGAAAGGTAACTTAGATGGCATGAGACGTGAATTGGCTAGAATAGACTGGCAAATGATACTTAAGGGGTTGACGGTGGATAGGCAATGGCAAACATTTAAAGATCACATGGATGAACTTCAACAATTGTACATCCCTGTCTGGAGTAAAAATAAAACGGGGAAGGTGGCTCAACCGTGGCTAACAAGGAAAATTAAGGATATTGTTAAATCCAAGGAAGAGGCATATAAATTGGCCAGAAAAAGCAACAAACCTGAGGACTGGGAGAAATTTAGAATTCAGCAGAGGAGGACAAAGGGTTTAATTAGGAGAGGGAAAATAGAGTATGAGAGGAAGCTTGCCGGGAATATAAAAACTGACTGCAAATGCTTCTATAGATATGTGAAGACAAACGTAGGTCCCTTGCAGTCAGATTCACGTGAATTAATAATGGGGAACAAAGAAATGGCAGACCAGTTGAACAAATGCTTTGGTTCTGTCTTCACGAAGGAAGACACAAATAACTTTCTGAAAGTACAAGGGGACCGAGGGTCAAGTGAAAAGGAGGAACTGAAGGATATCCTTATTAGGTGGGAAATTGAGTTAGGGAAATTGATGGAATTGAAGGCCGATAAATCCCTGGGGCCTGATAGTCTGCATCCCAGAGTACTTCAGGAAGTGGCCCTAGAAATAGTGGATGTATTGGTGATCATTTTTCAAAAGTCTATCACACTGGATCAGTTCCTATGGACTGGAGGATAGATAATGTAACACCACTTTTTTAAAAAGGAGGGAGAGAGAAAATGGATAATTATAGACCGGTTAGCCTGACATCAGTAGTGGGGAAAATGTTGGAATCAATTACTAAAGATGAAATAACAGTGCATTTGGAAAGCAGTGACAGGATCGGTCCAAGTCAACATGGATTTCTGAAAGGAAAATCATGCTTGACAAATCTTCTGGACATTTTTGAGGATGTAACTAGCAGAGTGGACAAGGGAGAACCAGTGGATGTGGTGGACTTGGACTTTCAAAAGGCTTTTGACAAGGTCCCACACAAGAGATTGGTGTGCAAAATTAAAGCACATGGTATTGGCGTAATGTACTGACATGGATAGAGAACTGGTTGGCAGACAGGAAGCAGAGTCGGGATAAATGGATCCTTTTCAGAATGGCAGGCAGTGACTAATGGGATGCCACAGGGCTCAGTGCTGGAACCCCAGCTATTTACAATATACATTAATGATTTAGATGAAGGAATTGAGAGTAATATCTCCAAGTTTGCAGATGACACTAAACTGGGTGGTGGTGTGAGCTGTGAGGAGGATGCTAAGAGGCTGCAGGGTGACTTGGACAGGTTAGGTGCGTGGGCAAATGCATGGCAGATGCAGTATAATGTGGCTAAATGTGAGATTATTCACTTTGGGGGCAAAAACACGATGGCAGAATATTATATGAATGGCGGCAGATTAGGAAAAGAGGAGGTGCAACGAGACCTGGGTGTCATGGTACATCTGTCATTGAAAGTTGGCATGCAGGTACAGCAGGCGGTGAAGAAGGCAAATGGCATATTGGCCTTCATAGATAGAGGATTTGAGTATAGGAGCAGGGAGGTCTTACTGCAGTTCTACAAGGCCTTGGTGAGGCCTCACCTGGAATATTGTGTTCAGTTTTAGTCTCCTAATCTGAGGCAGGACGTTCTTGCTGTTGAGGGAGTGCAGCGAAGGTTCACCAGACTGATTCCCAGGATGGCTGGACTGACATATGAGGAGAGACTGGATTGACTGGGCCTTTATTCACTGGAGTTTAGAAGGATGAGAGGGGATCTCAGAAACATATAAAATTCTGACGGGACTGGACAGGTTAGATACAGGAAGAATGTTCCCGATGTTAGGGAAGTCCAGAACCAGGGGACGTCGTCTAAGGATAAAGGGTAAGCCATTTAGGACTGAGATGAGGAGAAACTTCTTCACTCAGAGTGTTGTTAACCTGTGGAATTCCCTACCGCAGAGAGTTGTTGATGCCAGTTCATTGGATATACTCAAGAGGGAGTTAGATGTGGCCCTTACGGCTAAAGGGATCAAGGGGTATGGAGAGAAAGCAGGAAGAGGGTACTGAGGTGAATGATCAGCCATGATCTTCTTGAATGGTGGTGCAGGCTCGAAGGGCCTAATGGCCTACTCCTGCACCTATTTTCTATGTTTCTATGGGCATTGCTCTTTGATGGTAGTTTGGGCACCAATGTATTTCCCACTCATATTTGAAGCATTATCATACAATTGACCGCAGCAATTTTGTACGTCGATCCCGTTCTCATCCAGAAAGGCCAGTATTATTTCTGCTATTTCTTGTCCCATATGACCGATTATCGGCAAGAACTTAAGGAACCTTTCCTCAGGACCAGTCGTTAGAACTAGGCAGACGACAAATGTCAGCTGATCTGAGTGTGTGACATCTGGCGTTGAATAGAACTGGGGGATTGGGTGGGCAAGCCTGCAGCGTCCCATCCTAGGGCAAGGAATTGCTGGCCAGCCAGTCCCAGCACTCACCTGTACGAACCCTGCCTGTATATCTGAGGGCCCAAATACAAGGACTTTGCTCCCGGGGCAGAGTCTCGCTTGACGGGAGCACAGAGCAATTAATCAGGCATTGAGGGCCAGCGCACCTAACCCGTGGCTCTCTCCAATATCTCGCCGTTAAAATCAACACCCGGGAATAATCAGAAGCACAAGGTATCCAGCGTGATGACCTCCGACCTGCGCTGTCACTGGGCGAGACGCAGAGCCAGGTTGGGAGAGCCACAATATTGGTACGAGAAACACTTGGGATCTCTGAGCGATGATGGCATTTAGTTTTTTGGCTGGTTTCTTTAGCTGGTGTCATGGTGAAGGCCAGTAGACACAATTAGGTACCACTGATGCAGGCAAACGGACATCCAGACTGAAGGATGAACCATTCTAATGTACATTGATTGAGTGAGGATCAATAGTTGATGATCAGGAAAACACACGGGCTAGAATTTCCTCTCAAATTGCCCATTTACCGTCCAGTTACCACCCGTTTTGAGAAAAAATAGAAATTAGCACCCGTTACCGCCGTTACCGCCCCCGATTAGCACCGGCGGTAAATTGGGCCCACCATTACCCGCCGCTACCACCCAGTCACCACCGTTACCACCCCCAATTAGCGGCGGTGGTAATTTGGGCCGCCCGTTACCACAGTTACCACTCCCGATTAGCGCCGGTGGTAATTTGGGCCGCCCGTCACCACAGTTACCGCTCCCGATTAGCGTGGCGATAATTTGGGCCACCCATTACCGCCGCCGATGCTGAAAAGCCCCCGCCCACTTTGCAGATCCCAAACAGTCGGAAAATTCCCTCCCAGCCCGAAATTCCATTAAAATGTGTTTTTAAGGCCCGCTACCGCCCGTTAACGCTGCGCTGGATACCGCCCATTGTTGGAGGACTTACCTGACTTGGGCCCAGCGACATCACTCCCTCCATTTTGCTGCAGCTTCACAGTGGCCCAGAAGATGGTGGATAATGAAGTAAAGCCATTGTTGATGCAAATGTAATGATATGTGCTGTACATATTAACAGATATGTGAGGTTTGTTCAGCATGACCAGCACTACTGTACTGAAGTGATTCTATGCGGATAATGAACTTTTGTATCATTTGAATGTGATTGGGAGAACTTTTCTTCAGTCGGCTTTGGGCTGACATATATGCGGAGATCCTGCTATAAATTGGTTGTGTGTTCGCTGATTGACACTTGAGCTCTGTGGTGGACGGAACATCACCTCACCAACGTGCAAACATTGTATCAGCAAGTCTATGAAGGATTGTGACCTGTAAAAGCCTTGCAAATGATTGGACAGTGCAATAAAAAAGTTCTCCTATTCTAAAGGCTATTCAAAGAGGCTTGTTGTCTCAGACCCACACCAGGCACTGAATTAAATCCCAGTACAGGATTGGAGAGAGAAAGGGGCTCACTGTCCCACACCGAGGGGGGAGGGGTTGTGTCCACGCAATGGGGGCTCATCCAAGTCACTGTGTGTACATAACGGCCCGAGGGGGGCGGGGGGTCATTGCATGTACATAAAGGCCCGAGGGGTGGGGGTCACTGTGTGTACATAACGACCCGAGGTGGGGGGGTCACTGTGTGTACATAACAGCCTGAGGGAGGAGTGGTCACTGTGTGTACATAACGGCCTGAGGGAGGAGTGGTCACTGTGTGTACAGAATGACCCGAGGGGGGAGGTCACTGGGTGTACATAACGACCCGAGGGGGGAGTCACTGTGTGTACATAATGATCCAAGGGGGAAGTCACTGGGTGTACATCCAAGTAACCATACTTCACGGGGCTTTACAGTTTGGCCGTGGGGCTATCCAGCTGTAGCAGGCATCACACTGTAATGTATGCCCCGGTGAGGATGCTCACAGGTTGCTGGAGCTGTTGCATTGTGAGGGGCTGACCCAGTTACGTGATGTTCACAAGACTCAGGGAAACCCCAGTCAGTTGGGTCTGGGCCATCCAGGATAAGGTCTGATTTACAAGGGACGCCCTCAATCACACATTTACAGTTGTCTTTCATAAAAGTTGTCAATGTCCCAGGAGTGAGTGAGACACAGTACAATAATGGTTTCATTGAATAAAATTTTATCTAAAAGTAGGAATTTTTTAAAACGTTAACAAAGTAATGAAATAATATATTTTTGAAGAATATAAATTCTCACAACAACAAACATTATAAAGAACAAACAACAACAACAGTATAAACAGCACGGAAAAGACCCTGCCCCCTCCCACAATTCTACCTGCGCCCACCTTTCCCAACACCTTTCCCCAATACCCCCTGACCCTTGACCCTGACCCCCTCCTCCTCCTCCTCCCACTAACAATCCCTCTGGCCCTGCCCACGTGGGGACCACAACATTCTGCACCAGCACAGCACCTCCATTTATTATTGTTATTATTCTTTTTCACATATATGATTATTATATAATTGTGAAAATTGTAAAGAATGCTCAGAAATCCAGCAAATGCTCCCAGCCCCTCTCCCACGGACATCCAAACGCTCCCAGCCCCCCTCCCCACTCCCCAGCCCCCACTCCCCACTCCCCAGCCCCCACTCCCCACTCCTCTGCCCCCACTCTCCACTCCCCAGCCCCCACTCCCCACTCCTCTGCCCCCAGTCTCCACTCCCCTCCCCACTCCCCACTCCTCTGCCCCCCACTCCCCACTCCTCAGCCCCCACTCCCCACTACTCTGCTCCCCACTCCTCTGCTCCCCACTCACCTGCCCCCCCTCCCCACTCCCCTGCCCCCCCTCCCCACTCCCCTGCACTCCTTCCCCACTCCCCTGCCTTCCCCTCTCCCACCCCACTCCCCTGCCCCCCTTCCCCACTCCGCTGCCCCCCCCACTCCTCTGCCCCCCATCCCCACTCCACACTCCCCTGCTCCCCCTCCCCACTCCTCTCACTCTCACTCTCCACTCCCCACTCCTCTCACTCCCACTCTCCCCTCCCCACTCCTCTCACTCTCTCATCCCTCTCACTCTCACCTCCCCACTCTCCTCTCCCAACTCCTCTCACCTCCCTCTCACTCTCCCCTCCCCACTCCGCACACCTCCCTCTCTCTCTCCCTCCCCACTCCCCTCACCTCACTCTCACTCTCCCCTCCCCACTCCTCTCACCTCACTCTCACTCTCCCTTCCCCACTCCTCTCACTCTCCCCTCCCCACTCCTCTCACTCACGCCCTCCCCCCCACTCCTCACTCTCCCCCTCCCCCCCACTCCTCACTCTCCCCTTCCCCCCATTCCTCACTCTCCCCCTCCCCCCCACTTCTCACTCTAGCCCCCCAATTCTCACTCCCCCCCCCACACTTCTCACTCTCCCCCCCCACTCTCCCCATCCCCTCCACTCCTCTCACTCTCCCCCTCCCCCCCACTCTCCCCGTCCCCCTCCCCCTCCCCCCACTCTCCCCCTCCCCCTCCCCCCCATGCTCCCCCTCCCGCTCTCCCTCCCCCCAAAATCCCCCTCCCCCTCTCTCCCACTCGCCCCACTCTCCCCCTCCACCCAACTCTCCCCGTTCCCTCCCCACTCCTCACACTTTCCCCCTCCCCCCCACTCCTCTCACTCTCCCCCTCCCCCCTCTCTCTCACACCCCCCACTCTCCCCCTCCTCCCCACTCCGCCCCCCACTCTTCCCCTCCCCCCACTCCTCTCACTCTCCCCCTCCCCCCCACTCCTCTCGCTCTCCCCCTCCACCCACTCCTCTCAACCATCCCCTCCCCCACACTCCTCTTACTCTCCCCCTCCCACCCCCCCACTCCTCTCACTCCCCCCCTCCCCCCCACTCCTCTCACTCCCCCGCACTTCTCTCACTCTCCCCCTCCCCCCACTCCTCTCACTCTCCCCTTCTCCCCCATTCCTCTCACTCTCCCCCTCCCCCTCACTCCTCTCACTCTCCCCCTCCACCCACTCCTCTCACTCTCCCCCTCACTCTCGCCCTCCCCCCCACTCTCCCCCTCCCGCCCACTCTCCCCATCCCCTCCCCACTCCTCTCACTCACTCCTTCTCCCCCACTCACTCCTTCGCCCCCTCCCTCCCACTCACTCACTCATTCTCCCCTTCCCCGCCCCCACTCACTTACTCGTTCTCCCCCTCCCCCCACTCACTCACTCGTTCTTCCCCTCCCCCCCACTCACTCACTCGTTCTTCCCCTCCCCTCCGCCTCCCCCCCACTCACTCGTTCTTCCCCTCCCCCCACTCACTCGTTCTCCCCTCCTCCCCACTCACTCGTTCTCCCCCTACCACCCACTCACTCGTTCTCCCCCTCGCCCCCCACTCACTCGTTCTCCCCCTCCCCCCCACTCACTCGTTCTCTCCCTCACCCCCACTCACTCGCTCTCCCCCTCCCCCCCACTCACTCGTTCTCCCCCCACCACCCACTCACTCGTTCTGCCCTCTCACCCCCACACTCACTCATTCTCCCCCTCGCCCCCCACTCACTCGCTCTCTCCCCCCACCCCCCACTCACTCGTTCTCCTCCCCACTCACTCTTTCTACCTCTCCCCCCCACTCACTCTCCCCCTCCCCCACTCACTCGTTCTCCCCCACCCCCCACTCACTCATTCTCCCCCTCCCCCCCACTCACTCGTTCTCCCCCTCACCCCCCAACTCACTCGTTCTCCCCCCCACTAACTCGTTATCCCCCCCCACTCACTCGTTACCCCCCCCCACTCACTCGTTCTCCCCCCCACTCACTCGTTCTCCCCCCCACTCACTCGTTCCCCCCCACTCACTCGTTCTCCCCCCCACTCACTCGTTCTCCCCCCCACTCACTCGTTCCCCCCCACTCACTCGTTCCCCCCCCACTCACTCGTTCTCCCCCCCACTCACTCGTTCTCCCCCCCACTCACTCGTTCCCCCCCACTCACTCGTTCCCCCCCCCACTCACTCGTTCTCCCCCCCACTCACTCGTTCTCCCCCCACTCACTCGTCCCCCCCCCACTCACTCGTTCCCCCCCCACTCACTCGTTATCCCCCCCCACTCACTCGTTCCCCCGCCATCACTCGTTCTCACCCCCTCACTCGTTCTCCCCCCTTACTCGTTCTCCCACCCCCCCCACTCACTCGTTCTCCCCCACCCCCCCCACTCACTCGTACTCCCCCTTCCCCCCCCACTCACTCGTTCTCCCCCCACTCACTCGTACTCCCCCCACTCACTCGTTCTCCCCCCCACTCACTCGTTCTCCCCCCCACTCACTCGTTCTCCCCCTCCCCGCCCCACTCACTCGTTCTCCCCCTCACCCCCCCACTCACTCGTTCTCCCCCTCCCCCCACACACTCACTCGTTGTCCCCCTCGCCCCCCACTCACTCGTTATCACCCCCCACTCACTCGTTCTCCCCCCCCACTCACTCGTTCTCACCCCCACTCACTCGTTCTCCCCCCCCACTCACTGGTTCTCCCCCCCACTCACTCGTTCTCCCCCCCACTCACTTGTTATCCCCCCCACTCACTCGTTCCCCACCTTCACTCGTTCTCCTCCTCACTCGTTCCCCCCATCACTCGTTCTCCCCCCTCACTCGTTCTCCCCCTCACTCGTTCTGTCCCCCTCTCGTTTTCCCTCCCCCCCACTCACTCGTTCTCCCCCTCCCCCCATTCACTCGTACTCCCCCTCCACGCCCCACTCACTCGTTCTCCCCCTCCCCCCCACTCACTCGTACTCCCCCCCACTCACTCGTTCTCCCTTCCCACTCACACGTTCTCCCCCCCACTCACTCGTTCTCCCCCCACTCACTCGTTCTCCCCCTCCCCGCCCCACTCACTCGTTCTCCCCCTCCCCCCCACCCCCCCACTCACTCGTTCTCCCCCTCCCCCCCACACACTCGTTCTCTCCCTCCTCCCCCACTCACTCGTTCTCCCCTCCCCCACTCACTCGTTCTCCCCTGCCCCCCCACACTCACTCGTACTCCCCCTCCCCCCACACTCACTCGTTCTCCCCTCCCCCCACTCACTCGTTCTCCCCCCCACTCACTCGTTCTCCCCCCCACTCACTCGTTCACCCCCCCACTCACTCGTTCTCCCCTACCCCACTCACTCGTTCTCCCCCCCCACTCACTCGTTCTCCTCCCCCACTCACTCGTTCTCCCCTCCCCCACTCACTCGTTCTCCCACCCCACTCACTCGTTCCCCCTCCCCACTCAATCGTTCTCCCCACCTCACTCGTTCTCACCCCCTCACTCGTTGTCCCCCCCTCATTCATTCACCCCCCTCACTCGTTCTCCCCCCTCACTCGTTCTCCCCCCCTCATTCTCCCCCCCACTCACTCGTTCTCCCCCACCCCCACTCACTCGATCTCCCCCACCCCACCCCCCACTCACTCATTCTCCCCCCCCACCCCACCCCCCACTCACTCGTTCTCCCCCCCACCCCACCCCCCACTCACTCGTTCTCCCCCCGCCACCCAACCCCCCACTCACTCATTCTCCCCCCCACCTACTCACCCCCCCACTTCCCCCCACCCACTCCGCCCCTTCTCCCCCCCCACTCACTCATTCTCCCCCACCCACTCCGCCCCTTCTCCCCCCCCCACTCACTCGTTCTCCCCCCCCACTCACTCGTTCTCCCCCCCACTCACTCGTTCTCCCCCCACCTACTCCCCCCCACCCACTACCCACCCCCTCCACGACTAACTCCTCCCCACCCCCCACACACTCCCCTACACCCACACCCCCACCACCCACTCACTCCCCCCCCAGCCCCCACCCACTCACTCGTTCTCCCCCCAATCACTCGTTCTCCCCCTCACCCCCACTCACTCTCCCCCTCCCCCTCACCCCACTCACTCGTTCTCCCCCTCCCCCCCAACCCCCACTCGTTCTCCCCCTCCCCCCACTCACTCGTTCTCCCTCTCCCACCCACCCCCCACTCACTCGTTCTCCCCCCCCCACTCACACGTTCTCCGTCCCCACTCACTCGTTCTCCCCCCCCCCACTCACTCGTTCTCCCCCCCCGCTCACTTGTTCTCCCCCCCACTCACTCGTTCTCCCACCCCACTCACTTGTTCGCCCCCCACTCACTCGTTTCCCCCCCCCCCACTCACTCGTTCTCCCCTCCCCACTCCCCCCCTTCTCCCCCCCCCACTCACTCGTTCTCCCCCCCACTCACTCATTCCCCCCCCACTCACTCGTTCTCCCCCCCAATCACTCGTTCTTCCCTCCACCCCCCACCCACTCCCACCCCCAACCCACTCCCACTCCCCCCTGCCCGCCTCACTCCCCCCCTCCCCCACTCACTCCCGCCTACCCCCCTCACTCCCCCCTCCCCCACTCCCCCTCACCCACTCCCTCCCCCCCCACTCCCTCCCCACCTCCCCCCCCGACTCCCTCCTCCCCACTCCCAGCCCCTCTCCCACGGAGAGACACCAACCTCTGCACCTTCAAACTGTTGAGTGCGGTCCTTCTGTTGCCTGTGCATGCGCGGGTCAGCTTTGACCCCAGAATGGCGGGAGAATGCGCAGACAAGCGTTTGCGGCCCTGTCACACAACGGTTCAGCTTCCCTTTATACAGGAAAGCTGATAGTCGACTTTGGCCCCGCTGCGCTCCGCTCCCGCACCGCATCGCCGCCGCCGACATGGACCGTCCAAAAACCTCGGGAGCGCGCACCAGCGGCATTCCGGCCGTGGGAAAGACCCAACCGCGCCAATACCGCGTAGGATCGGGCGCGGGTGATCTCCAGGCAATTTCTAGCCCACAGGCAGCTTATTTATGAAGGGTATTGGTAGAAAGTTAGATGACACAATAAACACTGAGAAAAGCAGAAATCGGCCAAGGGAGGGTTTGCAGCCATGTTTGATAGTGACAGAGAATAAACAGACAGTGCTCCCCACACAGCCCACCCGCTCCTTGTAGATGGATATTAGGTTTTGAAGTACATGTAGTTCTTTGTGGACTCTGCTTTCTGCTTCACCAAACTGAGGATAAGAAAGGATTCCCTGAGACAGGTGAGTGAACATGTTGGTGGTGCAACAAACTGTACCAAGGGGTGGTGGGCGCTGGGTTTGTGCCCACAGCAAGTCCTCAATCGCCACTGGGCTGTCGGGGAGGGAGGGGATCTGACAGAAGATAGACCCTTCCCCACAGGGAGTAACACCCCTCCCCCCACCACTGCCGGGTTAATGTGGGCGGGCCCGGGGGGATTGCAGCCAACCTGCTCATAGGAGGTGGGGGGTTCATTTAAATATTATAATGCGGCTGGCGTGCCTCAGATTTAACCTCCATTTCAAATGTAACCCTGGCTGGTCGGGTTTCCATGCCGCGGGGAATCAACCAGCGAAAGTACGGTGAGACCTGCTGGATCCAGGAGGTAAGTGCCGATCCAGCATCCCTGCCTCACCCACACCCCCGCCCCGTGATGGGAGACCTCCCCCTAGGCCTCCAATCCACCCCCGAGGGCTCCCATCCCCCCTAACCCACAGGCCTCGCATTTCCCCCATGTGGTCGACAAATCCCCTCCTCCCCGAAACTTTCCGATTACCCCACGAGGCAACCGATTCTCACCTCGCCCCCGCCCATCCCGGCCTGCCATCCTTACAATCCCCCTCCCCCGATGCCCTGCCCAGAATTATTGCCCCCTGCCCAGATGCCCCGCCCAGGATCACTCCCCCTCCCCTTCCCCCATGCCGCGGCCAAATCCCTTCCCCCCCCTTTCCCCCTTTCGCCCATTTTGGGTCTGCGACTTTCTGGACTTCAGACTCATTTCCAAACATAATACGAACGCATACATTACAATAATTTTGTTCTGATGGTCCCTAATACATGTAGAGGTATCGCATCGCCTTGGCTGCATTCGTTCTGACATCTTGCTGGTGATCTGACAGCAAGGCAATAATCTGCTCACAAATCTGAGCTGCAGACTGTGATGTGTAATAATGCGGTGGGGCATTGTACATGAGGAAAGCGAGGAATGTCAGTGCGTTCCCTCTGACCGCAGGAAGCACATTCCTTAGGAAGGCGGCACAGCTCCTTATGTACAAGGGGATCTGGTTGTCCAAGACTTTGGCAATGTGCCTGGAGATGTTGCTTAAATAGTTCTCATAATCCAGGGTGGTCTCCTCCGAGGAAAGTTCTTGGAACATCTTGGATATGTTTGCTGACTCCATTACTGGAGCGTAGGAATTCAGCACGGATTTGCAGACGTTGGTGACTTCAGTGCTCTCAGCGTTGAGATGTAGCAGCAAGCGGATCAAGGTGGACTTGATGTGCTCCATATGTGGAGGGTTCATTTCCACACTCCCAAATCTTATTAGCTTGCCAAGAACGTTAAACGCCGCAGCTCTCATTGTCTCATGCTGATGTTCCAAGTAAGGCTGAACTGCCAGTGCCACATCACCAAGAATGGGATTTGTATAATCCTCCTGGAGCTGACCCAGAACTTTGCACATGCTCGACATTGCCTCAACTGCAATGAGATTCTCGGGTTTGGACTTCTGGTCAATCACAGATAACATTGTGGACAACAGTTTGGTGCAGTATGTGTCTATCTGTTAAGAAGCTCCAATTGCAGCATTTCCCAAACCTTGTACAGCGAGCCATTGGACAATTGGGGACTCATCAAGCAAGCATCGAAACAAACTCTCCAGAAGGGTATCCATCAGCAACAAGTCCCACACCACGGAATGATTTAAAAGCTCCCCAAAGAAGGCAGCTATTGTGATCCTCTGACTCTCTCCTATGTTGACAAGGCAAGGAGTGAGTTGCTCCACAATGCTGATCAGATGCGGGGCAGCACACGCGGTCAATGTGCTTGCCAGCAGTGTAACCCCCTCATGGTGCTTTCTTGGGCTCACAATGAGATCCCAACCTCCCATTTCTCTCATGATGCGATCATCTCCCTTTCCCTGTGACAGGACAGCTCGAAGAATCTCAGCTGAGTAATGGCAAGCGTCGGCATCATTCATTCTTAGAGCAGGGCCGAAGGTGTTCCCAGCCTTTGGAATTGTCAGAAAGTTGGTCGGAAAGCGAACCCAGACACTGAAGCTGAGATGAATCAGAAGGGTGCTGACTAACTGGGGGTAGAGAATGTTTATCACATGCCCTGAGTCAGGCTCACATACCACATCACGAAGAGCACAGAGGACAGCTAAAGTCTGCTGAGTTGCTGAATCTTTTGTATCTGTGACATGGCAATATCTGCCGTCATCATACAATGATTTGATGTTGTTCAGTAAGAATTTGGCCGGTGCTAATACATTACATGTCAGGAGGGATCGCCATATGTCACGAATATATCCATCAAATGGAATGGGGTAAGTGAGGAGAGCGGACAAAACTGCTGGAGTGTATTAGGGATGGTTTTCTGGACCAATATGTTGAGGAACCAACTAGAAGGCTGGCCATCCTAGAATGGGTGATGTGTAATGAGAAAGGACGAATGAGCAATCGTGTTGTGTGAGGCCCCTTGGGGAAGAGTGACCATAATATGGTAGAATTCCTTATTAAGATGAAGAGTGACACAGTTAATTCAGAGACTAGGGACCTGACCTTAAGGAAAGGTAACTTCGATGGCATGAGACGTGAATTGGCTAGAATAGACTGGCAAATGATACTTAAGGGGTTGACGGTGGATAGGCAATGGCAAACATTTAAAGATCACATGGATGAACTTCAACAATTGTACATCCCTGTCTGGAGTAAAAATAAAACGGGGAAGGTGGCTCAACCGTGGCTAACAAGGAAAATTAAGGATATTGTTAAATTCAAGGAAGAGGCATATAAATTGGCCAGAAAAGCAGCAAACCTGAGGACTGGGAGAAATTTAGAATTCAGCAGAGGAGGACAAAGGGTTTAATTAGGAGAGGGAAAATAGAGTATGAGAGGAAGCTTGCCGGGAATATAAAAACTGACTGCAAATGCTTCTATAGATATGTGAAGACAAACGTAGGTCCCTTGCAGTCAGATTCACGTGAATTAATAATGGGGAACAAAGAAATGGCAGACCAGTTGAACAAATGCTTTGGTTCTGTCTTCACGAAGGAAGACACAAATAACCTTCTGAAAGTACAAGGGGACCGAGGATCAAGTGAAAAGGAGGAACTGAAGGATATCCTTATTAGGTGGGAAATTGAGTTAGGGAAATTGATGGAATTGAAGGCCGATAAATCCCTGGGGCCTGATAGTCTGCATCCCAGAGTACTTAAGGAAGTGGCCCTAGAAATAGTGGATATATCGGTGATCATTTTTCAAAGGTCTATCGACTCTGGATCAGTTCCTATGGACTGGAGGATAGCTAATGTAACACCACTTTTTAAAAAAGGAGGGAGAGAGAAAATGGATAATTATAGACCGGTTAGCCTGATATCAGTAGTGGGGAAAATGTTGGAATCAATTACTAAAGATGAAATAACAGTGCATTTGGAAAGCAGTGACAGGATCGGTCCAAGTCAACATGGATTTCTGAAAGGGAAATCATGCTTGAAAATCTTCTGGACATTTTTGAGGATGTAACTAGCAGAGTGGACAAGGGAGAACCAGTGGATGTGGTGGACTTGGACTTTCAAAAGGCTTTTGACAAGGTCCCACACAAGAGATTGGTGTGCAAAATTAAAGCACATGGTATTGGCGTAATGTACTGACATGGATAGAGAACTGGTTGGCAGACAGGAAGCAGAGTCGGGATAAATGGATCCTTTTCAGAATGGCAGGCAGTGACTAATGGGGTGCCACAGGGCTCAGTGCTGGAACCCCAGCTATTTACAATATACATTAATGATTTAGATGAAGGAATTGAGAGTAATATCTCCAAGTTTGCAGATGACACTAAACTGGGTGGTGGTGTGAGCTGTGAGGAGGATGCTGAGAGGCTGCAGGGTGACTTGGACAGGTTAGGTGAGTGGGCAAATGCATGGCAGATGCAGTATAATGTGGCTAAATGTGAGATTATCCATTTTGGGTGCAAAAACACGATGGCAGATTATTATATGAATGGCGGCAGATTAGGAAAAGGGGAGGTGCAACGAGACCTGGGGTGTCATGTTACATCTGTCATTGAAAGTTGGCATGCAGGTACAGCAGGTGGTGAAGAAGGTAAATGGCATGTTGGCCTTCATAGATAGAGGATTTGAGTATAGGAGCAGGGAGGTCTTACTGCAGTTGTACAGGGCCTTGGTGAGGCCTCACCTGGAATATTGTGTTCAGTTTTAGTCTCCTAATCTGAGGCAGGACGTTCTTGCTATTGAGGGAGTGCAGCGAAGGTTCACCAGACTGATTCCCAGGATGGCTGGACTGACATATGAGGAGAGACTGGATTGACTGGGCCTTTATTCACTGGAGTTTAGAAGGATGAGAGGGGAATCTCAGAAACATAAAATTCTGACGGGACTGGACAGGTTAGATACAGGAAGAATGTTCCCAATGTTAGGGAAGTCCAGAACCAGGGGACATAGTCTAAGGATAAGGGGTAAGCCATTTAGGACTGAGATGAGGAGAAACTTCTTCACTCAGAGTGTTGTTAACCTGTGGAATTCCCTACCGCAGAGAGTTGTTGATGCCAGTTCATTGGATATACTCAAGAGGGAGTTAGATGTGGCCCTTACGGCTAAAGGGATCAAGGGGTATGGAGAGAAAGCAGGAAGAGGGTACTGAGGTGAATGATCAGCCATGATCTTATTGAATGGTGGTGCAGGCTCAAAGGACCTAATGGCCTACTCCTGCACCTATTTTCAATGTTTCTATGTTTCCATGGGCATTGCTCTTTGATGGTAGTTTGGGCACCAATGTATTTCCCACTCATATTTGAAGCATTATCATACAATTGACTGCAGCAATTTTGTACGTCGATCCCGTTCTCATCCAGAAAGGCCAGTATTATTTCTGCTATTTCTTGTCCCATATGACCGATTATCGGCAAGAACTTAAGGAACCTTTCCTCAGGACCAGTCGTTAGAACTAGGCAGACGACAAATGTCAGCTGATCTGAGTGTGTGACATCTGGCGTTGAATCAACAGATATTGAATAGAACTGGGGGATTGGGTGGGCAAGCCTGCAGCGGCCCATCCTAGGGCAAGGAATTGCTGGCCAGCCAGTCCCAGCACTCACCTGTACGAACCCTGCCTGTATATCTGAGGGCCCAAATACAAGGATTTTGCTCCCGGGGCAGAGTCTCGCTTGACGGGAGCACAGAGCAGTGAATCAGGCATTGAGGGCCAGCGCACCTAACCCGTGGCTCTCTCCAATATCTCGCCGTTAAAATCAAAACCCGGGAATAATCAGGAGCACAAGGTATCCAGCGTGATGACCTCCGACCTGCGCTGTCACTGGGCGAGACGCAGAGCCAGGTTGGGAGAGCCACAATGTTGGTACTAGAAACACTTGGGATCTCTGAGCGATGATGGCATTTAGTTTTTTGGCTGGTTTCTTTAGCCGGTGTCATGGTGAAGGCCAATAGACACAATTAGGTACCACTGATGCAGGCAAACGGACATCCAGACTGAAGGATGAACCATTCTAATGTACATTGATTGAGTGAAGATCAATAGTTGATGATCAGGAAAACACACGGGCTAGAATTTCCTCTCAAATTGCCCATTTACCGTCCAGTTACCACCCGTTTTGAGAAAAAATGGAAATTAGCACCCGTTACCGCCGTTACCGCCCCCGATTAGCACCGGCGGTAAATTGGGCCCACCATTACCTGCCGCTACCACCCAGTCACCACCGTTACCACCCCCAATTAGCGCCGGTGGTAATTTGGGCCGCCCGTCACCACAGTTACCGCTCCCGATTAGCGTGGCGATAATTTGGGCCACCCATTACCGCCGCCGATGCTGCAAAGCCCCCGCCCACTTTGCAGATCCCAAACAGTCGGAAAATTCCCTCCCAGCCCGAAATTCCATTAAAATGTGTTTTTAAGGCCCGCTACCGCCCGTTAACGCTGCGCTGGATACCGCCCATTGCTGGAGGACTGACCTGACTTGGGCCCAGCGACATCACTCCCTCCATTTTGCTGCAGCTTCACAGTGGCCCAGAAGATGGTGGATAATGAAGAAAAGCCATTGTTGATGCAAATGTAATGATATGTGCTGTACATATTAACAGGTATGTGAGGTTTGTTCAGCATGACCAGAACTACTGTACTGAAGTGATTCTATGCGGATAATGAACTTTTGTATCATTTGAATGTGATTGGGAGAACTTTTCTTCAGTCGGCTTTGGGCTGACATATATGCGGAGATCCTGCTATAAATTGATTGTGTGTTCGCCGATTGACACTTGAGCTCTGTGGTGGACGGAACATCACCTCACCAACGTGCAAACATTGTATCAGCAAGTCTATGAAGGATTGTGACCTGTAAAAGCCTTGCAAATGATTGGACAGTGCAATAAAAAAGTTCTCCTATTCTAAAGGCTATTCAAAGAGGCTTGTTGTCTCAGACCCACACCAGGCACTGAATTAAATCCCAGTACAGGATTGGAGAGAGAAAGGGGCTCACTGTCCCACACCGAGGGGGGAGGGGTTGTGTCCACGCAATGGGGGCTCATCCAAGTCACTGTGTGTACATAACGGCCCGAGGGGGGCGGGGGGTCATTGCGTGTACATAACGGCCCGAGGGGTGGGGGTCACTGTGTGTACATAACGACCCGAGGTGGGGGGGTCACTGTGTGTACATAACGGCCTGAGGGAGGAGTGGTCACTGTGTGTACAGAATGACCCGAGGGGGGAGGTCACTGGGTGTACATAACGACCCGAGGGGGGGAGTCACTGTGTGTACATAATGATCCAAGGGGGAAGTCACTGGGTGTACATCCAAGTAACCATACTTCACGGGGCTTTACAGTGTGGCCGTGGGGCTATCCAGCTGTAGCAGGCATCACACTGTAATGTATGCCCCGGTGAGGATGCTCACAGGTTGCTGGAACTGTTGCATTGTGAGGGGCTGACCCAGTTGCGTGATGTTCACAAGACTCAGGGAAACCCCAGTCAGTTGGGTCTGGGCCATCCAGGATAAGGTCTGAGTTTACAAGGGACGCCCTCAATCACACATTTAGTTGTCTTTCATAAAAGTTGTCAATGTCCCAGGAGTGAGTGAGACACAGTACAATAATGGTTTCATTGAATAAAATTTTATCAAAAAGTAGGAATTTTTTAAAACGTTAACAAAGTAATGAAATAATATATTTTTGAAGAATATAAATTCTCACAACAACAAACATTATAAAGAACAAACAACAACAACAGTATAAACAGCACGGAAAAGACCCTGCCCCCTCCCACAATTCTACCTGCGCCCACCTTTCCCAACACCTTTCCCCAATACCCCCTGACCCTTGACCCTGACCCCCTCCTCCTCCTCCTCCCACTAACAATCCCTCTGGCCCTGCCCACGTGGGGACCACAACATTCTGCACCAGCACGGCACCTCCATTTATTATTGTTATTATTCTTTTTCACATATATGATTATTATTACTTACATTATGAGTTATATTCTTATATATTATATAATTGTGAAAATTGTAAAGAATGCTCAGAAATCCAGCAAATGCTCCCAGCCCCTCTCCCACGGACATCCAAACGCTCCCAGCCCCCCTCCCCACTCCCCAGCCCCCACTCCCCACTCCCCAGCCCCCACTCCCCACTCCTCTGCCCCCACTCTCCACTCCCCAGCCCCCACTCCCCACTCCTCTGCCCCAGTCTCCACTCCCCTCCCCACTCCCCACTCCTCAGCCCCCACTCCCCACTCCTCTGCTCCCCACTCCTCTGCTCCCCACTCCCCTGCCCCCCCTCCCCACTCCCCTGCACTCCTTCCCCACTCCCTGCCTTCCCCCTCTCCCTCCCCACTCCCCTGCCCCCCTTCCCCACTCCGCTGCCCCCCACTCCTCTGCCCCCCATCCCCACTCCACACTCCCCTGCTCACCCTCCCCACTCCTCTCACTCTCCCCACTCCTCTCACTCTCACTCCTCACTCTCCCCTCTCCCTCCTCTCACTCTCACTCTCCCCTCCCCACTCCTCTCACTCTCACTCTCCCCTCCCCACTCCTCTCACTCTCACTCTCCGCTCCCCACTCCTCTCACTCTCACTCTCCCCTCCCCACTCCTCTCACTCTCTCATCCCTCTCACTCTCACCTCCCCACTCCTCTCACTCTCCTCTCCCAACTCCTCTCACCTCCCTCTCACTCTCCCCTCCCCACTCCGCTCACCTCCCTCTCTCTCTCTCCCCTCCCCACTCCCCTCACCTCACTCTCCCCTCCCCACTCCGCTCACCTCACTCTCACTCTCCCCTCCCCTCCCTCTCCACCTCACTCTCACTCTCCCTTCCCCACTCCTCTCACTCTCCCCTCCCCACTCCTCTCACTCACGCCCTCCCCCCCACTCCTCACTCTCCCCCTCCCCCCCACTCCTCACTCTCCCCCTCCCCCATTCCTCACTCTCCCCCTCCCCCCACTTCTCACTCTCGCCCCCCAATTCTCACCCCCCCCACACTTCTCACTCTCCCCCCCCACTCTCCCCATCCCCTCCACTCCTCTCACTCTCCCCCTCCCCCCACTCTCCCCGTCCCCCTCCCCCTCCCCCCCACTCTCCCCCTCCCCCCCATTCTCCCTCTCCCGCTCTCCCTCCCCCCCCAAAATCCCCCTCCCTCCTCTCTCCCACTCGCCCCACTCTCCCCTCCCCCCCACTCCCCACTCTCCCCCCCACTCTCCCCCTCCCCCCAACTCTCCCCGTTCCCTCCCACTCCTCACACTTTCCCCCTCCCCCCCACTCCTCACACTCTCCCCCTCCCCCCTCTCTCTCACACCCCCCACTCTCCCCCCACCTCCCCACTCCGCCCCCCACTCTCCCCCTCCCCCCACACCTCTCACTCTCCCCCTCCCCCCCACTCCTCTCACTCCACCCCTCCCCCCCACTCCTCTCACTCCCCCGCACTTCTCTCACTCTCCCCCTCCTCCCCCACTCCTCTCACTCTCCCCTTCCTCCCCATTCCTCTCACTCTCCCCCTCCCCTCACTCCTCTCACTCTCCCCCTCCACCCACTCCTCTCAACCACCCCCTCCCCCACACTCCTCTCACTCCCTCCTCCCCCCCACTCCTCTCACTCTCCCCCTCACTCTCGCCCTCCCCCCCCACTCTCCCCCTCCCGCCCACTCTCCCCATCCCCTCCCCACTCCTCTCACTCACTCCTTCTCCCCCACTCACTCCTTCTCCCCCTCCCTCCCACTCACTCACTCGTTCTCCCTTTCCCCGCCCCCACTCACTTACTCGTTCTCCCCCTCCCCCCCACTCACTCACTCGTTCTTCCCCTCCCCCCACTCCACTCACTCATTCTTCCCCTCCCCTCCGCCTCCCCCCTCACTCACTCGTTCTTCCCCTCCCCCCACTCACTCGTTCTCCCCCTCCCCCCCACTCACTCGTTCTCCCCCTACCACCCACTCACTCGTTCTCCCCCTCGCCCCCCACTCACTCGTTCTCCTTCCCACTCACTCGTTCTACCTCTCCCCCCCACTCACTCTCCCCCTCCCCCCACTCACTCGTTCTCCCCCACCCCCACTCACTCGTTCTCCCCCCTCCCC
>NW_027251188.1:0-61050 GCF_044704955.1 Pristiophorus japonicus | reverse complement strand
GAGAGATGCAATCCCCCCTCCTCTTCTTCACCCCCCCTCCTCTCTTCACCCCCCCCTCCTCTCTTCACCCCCCCCTCCTCTCTTCACCCCCCCCTCCTCTCTTCACCCCCCCTCCTCTCTTCACCCCCCCTCCTCTCTTCACCCCCCCTCCTCTCTTCAACCCCCCCCTCCTCTCTTCACCCCCCCTCCTCTCTTCACCCCCCTCCTCTCTTCACCCCCCCTCCTCTCTTCACCCCCCCTCCTCTCTTCACCCCCCCTCCTCTCTTCACCCCCCCTCCTCTCTTCACCCCCCCTCCTCTCTTCACCCCCCCTCCTCTCTTCACCCCCCTCCTCTCTTCACCCCCCTTCCTCTCTTCACCCCCTTCCTCTCTTCACCCCCCTCCTCTCTTCACCCCCCTCCTCTCTTCACCCCCCCTCCTCTCTTCACCCCCCCTCCTCTCTTCACCCCCCCTCCTCTCTTCCACCCCCCCTCCTCTCTTCCACCCCCCCTCCTCTCTTCCACCCCCCCTCCTCTCTTCCACCCCCCCTCCTCTCTTCCACCCCCCCTCCTCTCTTCCACCCCCCCTCCTCTCTTCCACCCCCCCTCCTCTCTTCCACCCCCACTCCTCTCTTCCACCCCCCCTCCTCTCTTCCACCCCCCCTCCTCTCTTCCACCCCCCCTCCTCTCTTCCACCCCCCCTCCTCTCTTCCACCCCCCCTCCTCTCTTCCACCCCCCCTCCTCTCTTCACCCCCCCTCCTCTCTTCACCCCCACCCCCCCACTGCTCAATATTCTATGAGCTAAACATGAACTAGCTGAATTAGCCAAGTGCCATGCACCAGCAGCGGGTGCTGTCAAATGTCATTACAGCCAGGAGTTTTAATGCGAACTTGCACGAGTCTCCCAGCAAGGTGCTGCCTTGCTCTTGGCGCGCGGTCAGATAATCCGATTTGGCCGCGCGTGCTGCAGGACATCCCTCGACTGCCCGTTCCATTGTGGCAGCACTTTTGATGCGGCTAATGTGCTCGTCAGATAAATTGCCCCCGTTGTCTTGGGGAATCTGTGCACATAGGCAGCTGCCAAAGCGAACTGCTTCTCGTTTAAGCTTCAAGTACAATCTTTTCAGACTAAGTCACTGTAGGGGAGAAAAAGTGCTTTAAATTTGCTCATGGGGCTTAAACAGGATTACATCGGATATACAGCCCAGAAACAGGCCATTCGGCCCAACCAGTCCATGCCGGCGTTTATGCTCCACTCGAGCCTCCTCCCATCTTTCCTCATCTAACTCTATCAGCATAACCCTCTATTCCCTTCTCCTCCATATACTTGTCCAGCCTCCCCTTAAGTACATCGATACTATTCGCCTCAACCCCTCCCTGTAGCAGCGAGTTCCACATTCTCAACACTCTCTGGGTAAAGAAGTTTCTCCTGAATTCCCCATTGGATTTCTTGGTGACTATCTTATATTGATGGCCTCTAGTTATACTCTTCCCCACAAGTGGAAACACTCTCTCTGTATCCACTCTATCAAAACCTTTCATCATTTTAAAGACCCTTATTAGGTCACCCCTCAGCCTTCTGTTTTCAAGAGAAAAGAGACCCAGCCTGTTCATCCTTTCCTGATATGTATACCCTCGCATTTCTGGTATCATCCTTGTAAATCTTCTCTGCACCCTCTCCAGTGCCTCGATATCCTTTTTATAATACGGCGACCGGAACTGTACTTAACAGTGATGTTTTCAAATTGAAAGCAAGTCTGCAATCTACCGGGGGCGGACGGAACATTGCACAGCATTCAAGGACCCAAGCTCGACAGAAGTACACCTTCGAGCGAATTCAGGAGAAACGTCTTCGCCCAGAGAGTGGTGAGAATGAGGGGTGGGAGATGCCTGTGTGCGTGAGTTTGTTTAACGTGGGGTGGCCGTTGCACACCAGTTACCCCACGGGTTTAGCTGAGCGAGGTGGCCCGAAGTGGAGGAAGAGCATCCGGGGGGGGGGCGCTGAGCACCTCGAGTCTCGTCGCCGAGAGCATGCAGAAACCACGCGCAGGCAGCGGAAGGAGCGTGCGGCAAACCAGACTCCCCACCCAACCCTTTCCCTCAACCACTGTCTGTCCCACCTGTGACAGAGACTGTAATTCCCGTATTGGACTGTTCAGCCACCTGAGAACTCACTTTTAAAGCGGAAGCAAGTCTTCCTCGATTCCGAGGGACTGCCTGTGATGATGATGATGATGAACGGGCTTGCACCATACTTTAAAGTCACAATTCTGGTTTTATTTACCTTTACTGTTGCCCAAATGTCCCAATCAATATCCCATTCAGGCTCAAGGGAATCCATCATCGTCATCCTCTGCCATTGCTTTTGCAAATTCCAGATTTTCTTGTTCCCGCTCTCGCCATTCCTCGACAGACCCCAGGTCTTTGTTGTATGACTTGGTTGGGAATCGCATTGCTTTGACAGACACGTTGTGGATATCCAGACATGCCCGACACGAGACTCCCAAAGCAAGTGCTCGACTCGGAACTCCTTCGTTTTTGTGTTGAAATGTTGAAGGCAGATATCTTGTTTCAAATCTGGCAGATTGCACAGGTCTTGGCCTGTGGGAAGGGGAAAGGCATGAATCAGTGGTTTTTAATAAAAAAAGACTTTCAAACCCAGTGTCAGCTGTGGCTCACTGAGCATCCCTGATTATAATCGCTCCACCATCGGTGGCCGTGCCTTCTGTTGCCTGGGCCCCAAGCTCTGGAACTCCCTCCCTAAACCTCTCCGCCTCTCTACCTCTCTCTCCTCCTTTAAGACACTCCTTAAAACCGACCTCTTCGACCAAGCTTTTGGTCACCTGCGCTGATTCCAAATTATGCGGCTCGGTGTCAAATCTATTTGTTTTGTCTTCTAACACTCCTGTGAAGCGCCTTGGGACGTTTTACTATGTTAAAGGCGCTATATAAATACAAGTTGTTGTTGTTGCAGCACACTTGCCTCTGAGTCAGAAGGTTTTGGGTTCAAGTCCCACTCCAGAGACTTGAGCACAAAAATCCAGACTGACACTCCCAGTGCAGTACTGAGGGAGTGCTGCACTGTCGGAGGGGCAGTACTGAGGGAGTGCTGCACTGTCGGAGGGGCAGTACTGAGGGAGTGCTGCACTGTCGGAGGGGCAGTACTGAGGGAGCGCTGCACTGTCGGAGGGGCAGTACTGAGGGAGCGCTGCACTGTCGGAGGGGCAGTGCTGAGGGAGCGCTGCACTGTCGGAGGGGCAGTGCTGAGGGAGCGCTGCACTGTCGGAGGGGCAGTGCTGAGGGAGCGCTGCACTGTCGGAGAGGCAGTACTGAGTGAGCGCCGCACTGTCGGAGGTGCCATTTTTTGGATGAGACGTTAAACCAAGGCCCCGTCTGCCCTCTCGGGTGGACGTAAAAGATCCCGCGGCACTATTTCAAAGAAGAGCAGGGGAGCTATCCCCGGTGTCCTGGAGCCAATATTTATCCCTCAACCAACATCACTAAAACAGATTATCTGGTCATTATCACATTGCTGTTTGTGGGAGCTTGCTGTGCGCAAATGGCTGCCGCGTTTCCCACATTACAACAGCGACTACACTCCAAAAGTATTTCATTGGCTGTAAAGCACTTTGAGACATCTGGTGGTCGTGAAAGATGGTATAGAAATGCAAGTCGTTCTCTCTCGCTCGTTTTCGCTCTATTTTACTGCCTTGGTGTCTAGGATTATTGAGTTCACTGTTAGAATTAATTCCTGAGGTAAATCTTTTATAAAAAAGCCTGTTCACTCACACCAGAGTCTGTCAGCTAGAAGATCACTCAACCTGACCAGTTCCCGATGTTTGTGTCAATGCATTGTTAGTATGACTGCTGTTTAACGGAGATTCTTCTAATGTCTTTGCAGAAGCCCAGCTCTGTGCGCATTGACCAATTGGACCGGGAGCAGTTTAACCCTGAGGTTATCACCTTCCCAATTATAGTTCATTTCGGCATACGGCCCGCCCAGCTAAGTTATGCTGGAGACCCGCAGTAAGTTAACCTCTTTGTACACAAAAAATCTGCAAAAGGACATAGACAGGCTAAGTGAGTGGGCAAAAATTTGGCAGATGGAGTATAATGTTGGAAAGTGTGAGGTCATCCACTTCGGCAGAAAAAAGTCATAGAGCATTTAAATGGAGAAAGATTACAAAGTGCCGCAGTACAGCAGGACCTGGGGGTACTTGCGCATGAAACACAAAAGGATAGTATGCAGATACAGCAAGTGATCAGGAAGGCCAATGGTATCTTGACCTTTATTGCAAAGGGGATGGAGTATAAAAGCAGGGAAGTCTTGCTACAGCTATACAGGGTATTGGTGAGGCCACACCTGGAATACTGCGTGCAGTTTTGGTTTCCATATTTATGAAAGGACATAGTTGCTTTGGAGGCAGTTCAGAGAAGGTTCACTCGGTTGATTCCGGAGAAGAAGGGGTTGATTTATGAGGAAAGGTTGAGTAGGTTGGGCCTCTACTCATTGGAATTCAGAAGAATGAGAGGTGATCTTATCGAAATGTATAAGATTATGAGGAGGCTCGACAGGGTGGATGCAGAGAGGATGTTTCCACTGATGGGAGAGACTAGAACTAGAGGGCATAATCTTAGAATAAGGGGCCACCCATTTAAAACTGAGATGAGGAGAAATTTCTTCTCTCAGAGGGTTGTAAATCTGTGGAATTCGCTGCTTCAGAGAGCTGTGGAAGCTGGGTCATTGAATAAATTTAAGACATAAATAGACAGTTTCCGAAATGATAAGGGAATAAGGGGTTATGGGGAGTGGGCGGGGAAGTGGAGCTGAGTCCATGATCAGATCAGCCCTGATCATATTAAATGGCGGAGCAGGCTCGAGGGAACGTATGGCCGACTCCTGCTCCTGTTTCTTATGTTCTTATGTACTACCTCAACACACCAGAGCAAACTACTGCACATGTTGGAAATCACAGTCCCTGAAACGTATTACTAATCAAGGCAGAGCATGCAACTGCCAGGAAGCTATGCCAAACCTATAAAAATATATTAATTTGGCCGCAGCTGGAGTATTGTGTCCAGTTCTGGGCACCGCACTGTAGGAAGGACGTGAAGGCTTCGGAGAGGGTACAGAAGAGATTTACGAGAATGGTTCCAGGGATGAGGGACGTCAGTGACGCCGATAGACTGGAGAAGCTGGGGCTGTTCCCCTTTAGATCAGGGAAGGCCAAGAGAAGATTCCATAGAGGTGCTCAAAATCATGAGGGGTTTAGGCAGAGTAAATAAAGGGAACCTTCCCAATGGCGGAAGGGTTGATAACCAGAGGGCGCAGGTTGAAGGTGATTGGCAAAAGAACCAGAGACAACACGAGGAAAAGCTTTTTTACGCAACGAGTGGTTAGGATTTGGAACGCGCTGCCTGACACGGTGATGGAGACAGATTCAATAGTAGCCTTCAAAGAAGGAATTGGATAAACACTTGATGGAGATATGGGGAAAGAGCGGGGGAGTGGAACTAACTGGGTTGCTCTTCGAAAGAGGCGGTGCAGATTCGATGGGCTGAATGGGCTCGTGCTGTACTATGATGCTATGATTTTTACTCCTCCCCATTCTCAAATTGCCCCTCGATTCCTCTCCCAGTACTTCCATACTCAGCAATGCCCTCGCACCTTGTTACTGCCATCTTAATTCTGCCAAACTCCAAGTCCATTATTCCACCACTGTCTCACCCATCACTGCCATCCCATGCTCCAGGTGCACCCAGCCCCGTGACCTAACTCGCACCAAGTCCCACTCACCATCACCCCCTGTGCTCGCTGCCCCGTGTCCTAACTCGCACCAAGTCCCACTCACCCATCACCCCCTGTGCTCGCTGCCCCGTGCCCTAACTCTCACCAAGTCCCGCTCACCCATCACCCCTGTGCTCGCTGCCCCGCGTCCTAACTCGCCCCGAGTCCCGCTCACCCATCACCCCCTGTGCTCGCTGCCCCGTGTCCTAACTCGCCCCGAGTCCCGCTCACCCATCACCCCCTGTGCTCGCTGCCCCGTGTCCTAACTCGCCCCGAGTCCCGCTCACCCATCAGCCTCTGTGCTCACTGCCCCGTGTCCTAACTCGCCCCGAGTCCGCTCACCCATCAGCCCCTGTGCTCACTGCCCCGTGTCCTAACTCGCCCCGAGTCCGCTCACCCATCAGCCCCTGTGCTCGCTGACCTACATTGGCTCCCAGTTAAGTGACGCCTCGATTTCAAAATTCTCATCCTTGTTTTCAAATCCCTCCATGGCCCTCGCCCCTCCCTATCTCTGTAATCTCCTCCAGCCCCACAACCCCCCGAGATGTCTGCGCTCCTCTAATTCTGCCCTCCTGAGCATCCCTGATTATAATCGCTCCACCATCGGTGGCCGTGCCTTCTGTTGCCTGGGCCCCAAGCTCTGGAACTCCCTGCCGAAACCTCTCCGCCCTCTCGACCTCTCTTTCCTCCTTCAAGACGCTCCTTAAAACTGACCTCTTTCACCTGCCCTAATATCTCTCTATGTTGCTTGGTGTCAAATTTTGTTTCATAATCACTCCTGTGAAACGCCTGTGGGGCTGGGGGAGATTACAGAGATAGGGAGGGGCAAGGGCCATGGAGGAATTTCAAAATAAGAACGAGAATTATAAAATTGAGGCGTTGCCGGACCGGGAGCCAATGTAGGTCAGCGAGCCCAGGGGTGAGCGGGACTTGGTGCGAGTCTTTCTTTCGAGGGATATGGGGATCGGGCGGGAAAGTGGAGTTGAGGTCGAAGATCAGCCGTGATCTTATTGAATGGCGGAGCAGGCTCGAGGGTCCGAATGGCCGACTCCTGCTTGTAGTTCATTTATTCCTCTTGAGTGCAGCGATTTAACAATGTATACAGGTGCAGCGTCCAGAATTCGGAGTTCCGGAATCCGGACTCCGGGCCGATAGGTGGCGGGGTCATCTGGAATCCGTAAAATGTTCCAGAATCTGGATCTGATGACCCTGTCCACCTCGGGACCTCCTCCCCCGACGATCTCTTCGGCGGGATTTCTCATCACCCCCCCCTTAGTGACATTCCGAAATCCGGAAAGGCCCGAACCTGGGCTCGGGTGTTTCCAGATTCGTGACGTCAGAAAGCAAATCGGAATCCGGAACGGCCTCAGTCCCGAGAGTTCCGGATTTTAGACGCTGCTCCTGTATAAGCAAACAGCTGATTAACTTCCCCTCCAAAAAATTAAAATTTTCTTCTTATTTTCAGCCAAAACAAGGTTACTAAACCTGATTTATCTTGAGTGTTGAGGTTCATTTGGCCTAGTTCCCTCTTTAGACTCTTCACAAACCCCTGTAGTGAATCGTGTCAGCCGGGGCTCAGTGGGCAGCACACTCGCCTCTGAGTCAGAGGGTTGTGGGTTCAAGTCCCACTCCAGGGGCTTGAGCACAAAAATCTAGGCTGACACTCCCAGTGCAGTACTGAGGGAATGCCGCACTGTCGGAGGGGCAATGCTGAGGGAGCGCCGCACTGTCGGAGGGGCAGTACTGAGGGAGCGCTGCACTGTCGGAGGGGCAGTACTGAGGGAGTGCTGCACTGTCGGAGGGGCAGTACTGAGGGAGCGCCGCACTGTCGGAGGGGCAGTACTGAGGGAGCGCCGCACTGTCGGAGGGGCAGTACTGAGGGAGCGCCGCACTGTCGGAGGTGCCGTCTTTCAGATGAGACGTTAAATCGAGGCCCCATCTGCTCTCTCAGGTGGACATAAAAGATTCCATGGCACTGTTTCGAAGAGCAGGGGAGTTCTCCCAGTGTCCTGGGACCAATATTTATCCCCCAAACAACATCACTAAAAACAGATTATCTGGTCATTATCACGTTGCTGTTTGTGGGAGCCTGCTGTGCGCAAATTGGCTGCCACTTGACTTCTTTTCAAAAGTACTTCATTGGCTGTAAAGGGCTTTGGGGCATCCTGAGGTCAGGAAAGGTGCTATATAAATGCAAGTCTTTTTTTCTTTTGGAATAATGAAGAATCCCATGTAGATCCCTTGCACACAGCAGCGGTTCCTGCTCCTGATGTTCCTACCACAGTGACGTATGCTCGCTGTGTGAGGACACACCAGATATTACTTCACTGCCCGCTAAAAATATAGCAAAAAATTTTCCTTTTATTAAAGAAAACACACGAGTAAAATAAACAGCTGGGGAGTCTAGTGCCCTGGTGAGACCACACCTGGAGTACTGTGTGCAGTTCTGTTCTTACCTAAGGAAGGATATACTTGCCATAGAGGGAGTGCAGCGAAGGTTCACCAGACTGATTCCTGGGATGGGGGGATTGTCCTATGGGGACAGATTGAGTAGACTAGGCCTATATTCTCTAGAGTTTAGAAGAATGAGAGGTGATCTCATTGAAACATAGAAACATAGAAAATAGGTGCAGGAGTAGGCCATTCGGCCCTTCGAGCCTGCACCACCATTCAATATGATCATGGCTGATCATTCCCTCAGTACCCCTTTGCTGCATTCTCTCCATACCCCCTGTCGCCGTAAGGGCCATACCTAACTCCCTCTTGAATATATCCAATGAACTGGCATCAACAACTCTCTGCGGTCGGGAATTCCACAGGTTAACAACTCTCTGAGTGAAGAAGTTTCTCCTCATCTCGGTCCTAAATGGCTTACCCCTTATCCTTAGACTGTGACCCCTGGTTCTGGACTTCCCCAACATCGGGAACATTCTTCCTGCATCTAACCTGTCCAGTCCCGTCAGAATTTTATATGTTTCTATGCGATCCCCTCTCATCCTTCTAAACTCCAGTGAATACAGGCCCAGTCGATCCAGTCTCTCCTCATATGTCAGTCCTGCCATCCCAGGAATCAGTCTGGTGAACCTTCGCTGCACTCCCTCAATAGCAAGAATGTCCTTCCTCAGATTAGGAGACCAAAACTGTACACAATATTCCAGATGAGGCCTCACCAAGGCCCTGTACAACTGCAGTAAGACCTCCCTGCTCCTATACTCAAATCCCCTCGCTATGAAGGCCAATATACCATTTGCCTTCTTTACCACCTGCATGCCAACTTTCAATGACTGATGTACCATGACACCCAGGTCTCGTTGCACCTCCCCTTTTCCTAATCTGCCACCATTCAGATAATATCTTGCCACCTTGTTTTTGCCACCAAAGTGGATAACCTCACATTTATCCACATTATACTGCATCTGCCATGCACTTGCCCACTCACCTAACCTGTCCAAGTCACCCTGCAGCCTCTTTAGCGTCCCCCTCACAGCTCACACCGCCACCCAGCTTAGTGTCATCTGCAAACTTGGAAATCGGGCGTGAAGATGGAGTTGAGGTCGAAGGTCAGCCACGATCTCATTGAATGGCGGAGCAGGCTTGAGGGGCCGTTGGCCTATTCCTGCTCCTAATTCATATGTGCGATGTAAAAGAGTTTAACGAACCAAATGCCTGCACAATTGGGTTTTAATTTTTAACTTGTTGGATTTTGAAGGAATCGCTCACCTATTATTTATATTTTTATTTTTGTTAAACCAGGGGTGGGCGGGAAAATAATTTGCAAATCTCTAATCAAGAGATTCGCAATTGCTCCGTTTCTGTTGAGTTTAAAGATAGAAAATACAGAAATTTGAAGATGTTAAAAGGGCAGGCGCGGTACATTAAGAGTGGCCAGCTCTTTAATTTGTGCAACGTACTGTCTTTTTTTTTAAAAAACTCAAGTCGTCGCAGTTTGTAACATCACCCAGTGGTGGCAGTAGTGTCACAGAAATCGCAACCAGCATCTCCCACAGTGGGTGAGTGTCAGTGAGTTACTCAGTGCACAGTGTTAGGTTTTAGATGACTAAACAGTGTTTGGGATGCTGCCCGGTGATTTATGCTGCCATTTGAACCCCCCTCAACCTCCAATCATCTCTGTAAGCTATGCGGCAGGTGATAAAAAGAAAAGAAAGACTTGAATTTATGTAGCATATTGAATTTAACGGCATCCGGACGCCCACAAAGTGCTGTACAGCCAACAAAGTACTTTTGAAGTCATTGTTGTAATGTGGGAAATGCTGCAGCCAATTTGTGCAATTTGAGTCAGAAGGTTGTGGGTTCAAGTCCCACTCCAGAGACTTGAGCATATGAATCTAGGCTGACACTCCCAGTGCAGTACTGAGGGAGTGCCGCACTGTCGGAGGGGCAGTGCTGAGGGAGTGCTGCACTGTTGGAGGGGCAGTGCTGAGGGAGCGCTGCACTGTCGGGGGGGCAGTGCTGAGGGAGTGCCGCACTGTCGGAGGGGCAGTGCTGAGGGAGTGCCGCACTGTCGGAGGGGCAGTGCTGAGGGAGTGCCGCACTGTCGGAGGGGCAGTGCTGAGGGAGTGCTGCACTGCCGGAGGGGCAGTGCTGAGGGAGTGCCGCACTGTCGGAGGGGCAGTGCTGAGGGAGTGCCGCACTGTCGGAGGGGCAGTGCTGAGGGAGTGCCGCACTGTCGGAGGGGCAGTGCTGAGGGAGTGCCGCACTGTCGGAGGGGCAGTGCTGAGGGAGTGCCGCACTGTCGGAGGGGCAGTGCTGAGGGAGTGCCGCACTGTCGGAGGGGCAGTGCTGAGGGAGCGCAGCACTGCTGGAGGGGCAGTACTGGGGGAGCGCCGCACTGTCGGAGGGACAGTACTGGGGGAGCGCCGCACTGTCGGAGGGGCTGTACTGAGGGAGTGCTGCACTGTCGGAGGTGCCGTCTTTCGGATGAGGCATTAAACCGAGGCCCTATCTGCTCTCTCAGGTGGATGTAAAAGATCCCACGGCACTATTTCGAAGAAGAGCAGGGGAGTTATCCCCGGTGTCCTGTGGCCAATATTTATCCCACAATCAACATAACAAAAAAAGCAGATTATCTGGTTATTATCACATTGCTGTTTGTGGGAACTTGCTGTGCGAAACAAGGCTGCTGCGTTTTTCACATTACAACAGTGACTATACTTCATAAAGTACTTCATTGGCCGTAAAGCACTTTGGGACGTCTGGTGGTCGTGAAAGGCGCTATAGAAATGCAAGTCTTTTTTTCATTTCAATGAAGCGCAGGCTGATTTAGATGCTGCCTCGGTTATATGTTGCCACCTTGCGAAACTATGTACAGCTGGAATCGGATCAAAGTAAGTGCATCCACGGAGTGTTCTTTTACCAACCGCTGAATGCGCCCTACAAAATGCTACTGGCAAGTTCCCTGCCGGTGCTTTTTTTTTCTGCTGATTTGCTTTTAGATTGGAACCAGATCTGCAGGAGGAGGGGGTCTTGTACGGTCGCAGGTGGTGCTGTGTTCCTGTGAATGCAGTCACTGCTGCAGCCACTGCGCTATCATGGAAGTGGCCTGATGTCTTTTGGCAAGGTTTGTGTGCAACTCACTCGAGAGCATCGTTGGAAGGTGAAGCGAGGTAACGTAAGGCCTGTGCTTTCGTACGCCTCGGTCAATACGTCGACTATGTCCTGGAGTTCAGCCTCTGTGTGTGTGTGTGTGTGTGTGTGTGTGTGTACAGACACGGGCGTCGTCCGCGTACTGTAGCTCGATGACAGAGGTTGGGGTGATCTTGGACCTGGCCTGGAGGCGGCGTAGGTCGAACAGCTTCCCACTGGTTCTGGAGTTTAGTTCCACTCCAGCGGGGAGCTTGTTGACTGTGAGGTGGAGCATGGCAGCGAGGAAGATTGAGAAGAGGGTTGGGGCGATGACACAGCCCTGTTGACCCCAGTCCGGGGTCCCAAAGCAAGCGCTCGACTCGGATCTGCTTCACGGCAAACGAGCCCCAGGTGGGCAGAGGAAACGTTACAGGGGACCACCCTCAAAGCCTCCCTGATAAAGTGCAACATCCCCACCGACACCTGGGAGTCCCCGGCCAAAGACCGCCCTAAGTGGAGGAAGTGCATCCGGGAGGGCGCTGAGCACCTCGAGTCTCGTCGCCGAGAGCATGCAGAAACCAAGCGCAGGCAGCGGAAGGAGCGTGCGGCAAACCAGTCCCACCCTCCCTTACCCTCAACCACTGTCTGTCCCACCTGTGACAGAGACTGTAATTCCTGTATTGGACTGTTCAGCCACCGAAGGACTCATGTTAAGAGTGGAAGCAAGTCTTTCTCGATTCCGAGGGACTGCTTGTGATGATGATGATGAACAGTTACTGAGTGGTTCTGAGCAAAATGGCCCAGCCGGCAACTTAAGTTCGACGCCCGCTCTTTATATTACGTTTATTAAACTTTTAACCTCGCTCGAAACGAAACACTCTGACCACTTTGCTCCAGCAAAAACTTGTTTACTGTGCTCAGGTATGATTTTATACTGATTTCAATCGCTTTTTTAAAAATTTAAGAATATTTTGCCACAAACTCCGTTCCCCAGCGACTGACTCCATCCCTCTCCCCAACTCCTGTCTGAGGCTGAACCAGACTGTTCCCAACCTGGGTGTCATATTTGACCCTGAAATGAGCTTTCGACCACAAACCCGCAGCATAACTAAGACCGCCTGTTTCCACCTCCGTAACATCGCTCGTCTCCGCCCCTGCCTCAGCTCATCCGCTGCTGAAACCCTCGTCCATGCCTTTGTTACCTCTAGAATTGACCATTCCAAAACGCTCCTGGCTAGCCTCCCACATTCTACCCTCCGTTAACTTGAGGTCATCCAAAACTCGACTGCCCCGTGTCCTAACTCGCACCAAGTCCTGCTCACATATCACCCCCTGTGCTCGCTGACCTACATTGGCTCCCAGTTAAACAACACCTTGATTTCAAAATTCTCATCCTTGTTTTCAAATCCCTCCATGGCCCTCGCCCCTCCCTATCTCTGTAATCTCTTCCAGCCCCACAACCCTCCAAGATGTCTGTGCTCCTCTAATTCTGCCCTCCTGAGCATCCCTGATTATAATCGCTCCACCATCGGTGGCCGTGCCTTCTGTTGCCTGGGTCCCAAGCTCTGGAACTCCCTCCCTAAACCCCTCCACCTCTCTAACTCTCTTTCCTCCTTTAAGACGCTCCTTAAAACCTACCTCTGTGACCAAGCCCTGCCCTAATTTCTCCTTACGCGGCTCGGTGTCAAATTTATTTGTTTTGTCTTGTAATACTCCTGTGAAGCGCCTCGGGACATTTTACTACGTTAAAGGTGCTATATAAATACAAGTTGTTCTGTTTGTTTTCTTTCACTCGTTCTCTCTCTTGCACACTCTTTCACACTCGCTCGCCCTCGCCTTCTCTCTTTCTTTCTCTCTCTCTCTCTCTCTCTCTCTCTCTCTCTCTCTCTCTTTCTCTCTTTCTCTCCTTCTTTTCTTACTTTTATATTGCTGGGCCATTGCAAACGTGTTCGCTCCCCGCCACCCCCCCCCGGGTGTGTGCTGTGGAGATCTGCGATGAACGTCTCCCTGCCCTTTTTTGGTAGCACTACGTGGTTACCCCACAACAGGCAGCCTGCCCGAATGGACAGCTCCTCCTTTCGCCATTGGAACAGCTTGATTAGCTCTTACATTTCAACGGGGATGCTGGCCCAGCTCCCATGCAGTACACAGTTTTTTACTAGGGACAGCAGAGGATCTTGGCTAGTCCAAGTCCTAATCTGGCGGGCCATGACAGGTGATTTATCATTTTCAAACGCTTCCATGACCATCAACAAGTTTGCAGGCTGCGCCATTTCCACCCCCGTGGTGGGCAATGGTAACCGACTGAGAGCATCCGCACAGTTCTCAGTGCCTGGCCTGTGGCGGATGGTATAGTTATAAGCTGATAGCGCGAGTGCCCACCTTTGTGTGCAGGCTGAGGCATTAGTATTTATCCCTTTGTTTTCAGCAAACAGGGATATGAGGGGCTTGTGATCGGTTTCCAGCTCAAATTTGAGGCCAAACAGGTACTGCATTTTCTTTACCCCGAACACACACGCTAATGCCTCTTTCTCAATCATGCTGTAGGCCCTCTCGGCCTTAGACAAGCTCCTGGAAGCATGGGCGACAGGTTGCAACTTCCCCGCAACATTAGCTTGTTGTAATACACACCCTACTCCGTACGACGACGCATCACATGCTACCACAAGTCTTTTACCACGAGCTATACAATACAAGCAGCTTGTTGGAGCATAAAATGTTTCTGGCTTTCTCAAAAGCAATTACTTGTTTTTTTCCCCATACCCAGTTCTCACCTTTGCGCAATAACACATGTAGGGGCTCTAAGAGGGTGCTTAACTCCGGTAGGAAGTTACCAAAATAGTTGAGGAGTCCCAGGAACGACCGCAGCTCCATGACGTTCTGTGGCCTGGGCGCGACCCTGATGGCCTCTGTCTTGGCGTCTGTGGGCCGAATGCCATCCGCAGCGACCTTCCTCCCCAAAAACTCCACTTCTGTTGCCATGAAGACGCATTTCGACCTCTTCAGCCACAGCCCTACGCGATCCAGTCGCTATGGACCTCCTCCAGGTTTTGTAGGTGCTCGACGGTGTCCCGACCCGTGACCAATATGTCGTCCTGAAAAACCACCGTGCATGGTACCGACTTGAGTAGGCTCTCCATGTTTCTCTGGAAGATTGCTGCAGCCGACCGAATTCCAAACGGGCATCTGTTGTAGATGAACAGTCCCTTGTGCGTGTTGATGTGGGTGAGGCCCTTCGAAGACTCCTCCAGCTCCTGCGTCATGTAGGCCGAAGTCAGGTCGAGCTTGGTGAACGTCTTGCCTCCTGCCAGCGTCGCAAATAGGTCGTCTGCCTTAGGTAGCAGGTATTGGTCCTGTCGCGAGAAACGATTAATAGTTACTTTATAATCGCCGCAAATCCTGACCGTGCCATCACTTTTGAGTACTGGAACAATCGGGCTGGCCCACTCGCTGAATTCCACTGGGGAGATGATGCCCTCGCGTTGCAGCCTGTCCAGCTCGATTTCCATTCTCTCCCTCATCATGTGAGGTACTGCTCGCGCCTTGTGGTGAATGGGTCGTGTCTCTGGGACCAAGTGGATCCGCACCTTCGCCCCGAAAAAATTTCAATTGCCTGGCTCAAAAAGGGAAGGAAATTTGTTAAGATGAGGTACATGAGGCCTCATCGACATGTGATATTGCTCGGATGTCATCCCAGTTCCAGCGGATTTTGCCCAGCCAGCTCCTTCCAAGCAGTGTGGGGCCATCGCCCGGGACAATCCAGAGTGGCAGTTCATGCACCGTGCCCTCGTAGGTGACCTTAACCATGGCGCTGCCCAGGACAGTGATAAGCTCTTTGGTGTACGTTCTCAGTTTCGTGTGGATGGGGCTCAGGGTTGGTCTGAGTGCCTTGTTGCACCACAGTCTCTCAAACATCTTTTTAACTCATGATGGATTGGCTAGCACCAGTGTCCAGTTCCATGGCTACGGGTAAGCCATTCAATTTTACATTTAGCATTATAGGTGGACATTTCGTCGAAAATGTGTGCACCCTGTGTACTTCAGCATCTGCCTTCTCTCTCTGAGGCTCAAAATTGCTTTGGTCCACCATGGACCGATCTTCCTCTGCCAAGTGGTGGTTAACAGGTTTGGCAGAGCTTGCAAGCTCGTTGGAGGTGCTCCATTATTCCACAGCTCTTGCAAACATACTCTTTGAAGCGGCATGAATAGGCTGAATGGAAGCCTCCACAATGCCAACAAGGTGTGAATTGCCTTGCATTCATCCTTTGTTGGGGACTCTGAGTCATCTGGGTCACCTGAGGCCTGCTGGCAGCTGCAGACTCGTGGTTTCTGCCCTGTACATTTCTGCTCGCAAACACAGTTCCAGTTAATTTATGAACATTGCTAGCACTTGTGTGCTGAGAGATTTGTTTGGTGCTATCACTGGTGGACATAAACGCCTGTGCTATCGCAATGGCCTTACTGAGGGTCGGTGTCTCTACAGTCAAAAGTTTTCATAGGATGGTCTCGTGGCCAATGCCCAGTACAAAAAAGTCTCTGAGCATTTGCTCCAGGTAGCCATCAAACTCACATTGTCCTGCAAGTCGCCTTAGCTCGGTGACGTAGCTCGCCACTTCCTGACCTTCAGATCTCAGGCACGTGTAGAACCGATACCTCGCCATCAGCACGCTCTCCCTCGGGTTAAGATGCTCCCGAACCAGTGTACACAGCTCCTCATACGACTTATCTGTGGGTTTCACTGGAGCCAGAAGATTCTTCATGAGGCTGTAGGTCGGTGCCCCGCAGACTGTGAGGAGGACCGCTCTCCTTTTTGCAGCGCTTCCTTCTCCGTCCAGCTCGTTGGCTACAAAGTACTGGTCTAGCCGTTCGACATAGGCTTCCCAGTCCTCACCCTCCGAGAACTTCTCCATGATGCCCACAGTTTGCTGCATCTTTGCGTTGGATTCGTACACTCGTCGCCAGTTATTGTGTTCCGAACACAGATGAGACTGCACACAGGGAGGTTAAAGTAACAGTGACCTCAGTCTTTATTAAGACACTCCAGAGTGAGGAACAGGCCTTAGGGGCCGGCTTATATACAGTGCTCCCAAGGGATGCTGGGATCGCTTGGGACTTCAGGGGATGCGCTCCCTGGTGGCGGAAGATGGGAATGCATACTTTACAGGTACACAACAAAAACTACTGTATAAATACTGAAAATTGAATTCTGGAATATTGAGGGAACATTCTTAGAAACGTAGAAATTTACAGCGCAGAAGGAGGCCATTTCAACCCATTGTGTCCGCGCCGGCCAACAGAGCCACACCGCCCTCGGTCAGCAGCCTTAAAGGTTACATATAAACCTATGAACAATGACGGACAGGTAAAGAGCACCCAGCCCAACCAGTCCGCCTCACACAACTGCGACACCCCTTATACTGAAATATTCTACACTCCACCCCAACCGGAGCCATGTGATCTCCTGGGAGAGGCAAAAACCAGATAATAACCCAGACCAATTGGGGGGAAAAAAATCTGGGAAAATTCCTCTCCGACCCATCCAGGCGATCACCCTGGCCATATTATATTCCCTGCAGCACTTAACAGCTCTATCACTCAGAGTGGGCAGCGCATTAACTGTTGTGAGATAAGGATATGCCAGTCAAAATCATGGGTCTGGACAGAGTAGAGAGAGAGAAACTGCTCCCATTGGCCGAAGGGTCGAGAACCAGACGAGACAGATTTTAGGCACTATATAAATGTAAGTTGATGTTGTAAAACGTACGTGCTGCCATTGTAATTCTAGGCTGATGCGTCTGATCAAAACCAAGATGGTGAACTTTAGATGGAGGCCATTATTTTGTTGAGTCAACTTGAAGTGGGAAGTCTTTAGGCAAAGGGGAGGTGATTGGCGTGATTGAAAGTTGTTGTTTTTCTCTCAGGTACCAGAAGTTGTGGAAGAGCTATGTCAAACTTCGCCATCTGCTGGCAAACAGCCCAAAGGTCAAGCAAGCGGACAAGCAGAAACTGGCTCAACGAGAGGTAAGGCCATGCGCGCGCTCTCATCCTGCTGACACTGGGTCTGTTTTCATTTCAAGCTACACTTAAAGCAAGAAAGACTTGCATCTCTATAGCGCCTTTCACGACCACCGGACGTCCCAAAGTGCTTTACAGCCAATGAAGTACTTTTTGGAGTGTAGTCACTGTTGCATTGTGGGGAAACGCGGCAGCCAATTTGCGCACAGCAAGCTCCCACACAAAGCAATGTGATCACAACCAGATAATGTTTTTTTTTGTTATGTTGATTGAGGGATGCATTTTGGCCCCAGGACACCAGGGATAACTCCCGTGCTCTTCTTCGAAATAGTGCCATGCGATCTTTTACGTCCAATTGAGCGAGCAGACGGGACCTCGGTTTAAGGTCTCATCTGAAAGACGACAGTGCAGCGCTCCCTCAGTGCTGCCCCTCCGATAGTGCAGCATTCCCTCAGCACTGCCCCTCCGACAGTGCGGCACTCCCTCAGCACTGCCCCTCTGACAGTGCAGTGCTCCCTCAGCACTGCACTGGGAGTGTCAGCCTAGATTTATGTGCTCAGGTCCCTGGAGTGGGACTTGAACCCACAACCTTCTGACTCTCCGACAGTGGGTGCTGCCCACTGAGCCACTGGCTGGGTTAGTGCAAGTACAGCTCAAACAAAGATCAGGGATCTCGGAGGTATATTGGCCCAGGAATCCCGGTCGGCTGCTTCCCGCGGGCAATCAGGTAAAAAAGTTTAAAAAAGCAGCACACCTTCCTGTTCCTGCTGCGCCCATGCGAGCCCCCGGTCCTGAGGCCCACTGACTGCGCGTCGCAGCGCGTGCACGTTGGGACATGCGCAGGGCTGGAGCTGCAGTCACATGGCTCTGGGCAGCCAATCCAGGTAAAGTATGTTCCCATTCATAATAATGGGAACTCCGTAAGTTAGAAAACCCATTATTATGAATGAGAAACTCCCCCAAAACACACACAACTCTAAAAAAAACAATGGAAAAAATACACCACATCTTTTAATTAATTTAAATTAGTTATTTATGTAGTATAAAAAAAAATTATTTTCCAATTTTTTTTTTCCAAAATTTTTAAAATTATGGTTTAAAATAAACTTACCATAGTGGGAAGGGTTTTTGAACAATAAAATGTGTTTATAAATTTTATTTTATAATGTTTGTGTGTGTTTTAAAACTCTTGCGCCTGTCACAGTAGGCTATGCGCTGGCTTTTATCAGGCGCAAGACTTTTGAGGAGACCCGCTGGGTAACTTATGGGTAAATCCCGCAATCGTGCCAATGTCCTCGCTCCCGAGATGCGGAGGATTTGTCGAGCTGGAGCCAGTTTTTAGCGCAGGTGCATTGTGAGCTAAAAAGCAGCTTTTGCGATGCATTCCTGGGTCCGTACACGCCCCGTACATGTCCCGTATGCACCCACCGTGCACACTCCCCCCGTACACGTCCCGTACGCACCCTCCGTGCGCACTGCCCCGTACACGTCCCGTAAGCACCCTCCCGTACACGCCCGGGCAGGCGGGGATTTCTGGGCCAGTATTTCAGGTGGTGTTATCATCGGTACATCCCACTATCGCACGGCGTACAATCTTGTGTTCACATTCCTTTCAGGAGGCGCTGCAGAAGATCAGGCAGAAGAACACCATGCGACGCGAGGTCACGGTGGAGCTGAGCAGCCAGGGTTTCTGGAAGACTGGCGTTCGCTCCGACGTCTGCCAGGTACACGCTGGCCCAGGGGGCACTCGATGCATGGATCTGCTCCGCAGCTTGTGGGGGGGGGGGAGCTGGGGAGGGGGCAGTGCTCTCCTTTTCCCCGCCCACTGTGTAAGTCCAGGGCGGAGAAATGCGCATGGTTTGCGCTTCCCGTTAACGCCACTGGGGGCGGGGGGGTGCTAACGATTTCTCTTCGGCGGATCGCGGGGTTGTGCGGGCGACCCCTTTGTGCCCCGGAGCGGAAATTGGGAAGCTGTTTGAGACAGAAAGAGCATAAAAGTATAAGAACATAAGAAATAGGAGCAGGAATTGGCCATTTGGCCCCTCGAGCCTGCTCCGCCATTTAATACAATCATGGCTGATCTGATCATGGACTCAACTCCACTTCCCTGCCCGCTCCCCATAACCCTTTACTCCCTTGTTGCTCAAAAATCTGTCTATCTCCACCTTAAATATATTCAATGACCCATCCTCCCCATCTCTCTGCGACAGAAAATTCCACAGATTTACAACCCTCAGAGAGAAGAAATTCCTCCTCATCTCAGTTTTTAATGGGCGACCCCTTAGTCTGGGACTATGTCCCCTAGTTTTAATTTCCCCTCTGAGTGGAAACATCCTCTCTGCATCCACCTTGTCGAGCCCCCTCATTATCTTATACGTTTCGATAAGATCACCTCTCATTCTTCTGAACTCCAATGTGTATAGGCCCAACCTGCTCAACCTATCTTCATCAGTCAACCCCCTCGATCTTCGGAATCAACCGAGTGAACCTTCTCTGAACAGCCTCCAATGCGAGTTATCATCATAGGCAGTCCCTCGGAATCGAGGAAGACTTGCTTCCCACTCTTAAAATGAGTCCTTAGGTGGCTGAACAGTCCAATACTGGAATTACAGTCTCTGTCACAGGTGGGACAGACAGTGGTTGAAGGAAAGGGAGGGTGGGACTGGTTTGCCGCACGCTCCTTCCGCTGCCTGCGCTTGGTTTCTGCATGCTCTCGGCGACGAGACTCGAGGTGCTCAGCGCCCTCCCGGATGCTCTTCCTCCACTTAGGGCGGTCTTTGGTCAGGGACTCCCAGGTGTCGGTGGAGATGTTGCACTTTATCAGGGAGGCTTTGAGGGTGTCCTTGTAACGTTTCCTCTGCCCGCCTTTGGGGCTCGTTTGCCGTGAAGGAGTTCCGAGTAGAGCGCTCGCTTTGGGAGTCTCGTGTCGGGGGCATGCGGACAATGTGGCCCTGCCCAGCGAAGTCCAAAACTGTACGCAGTACTCCAGGTGTGGCCTCACCAATACCCTGTACAGTTGTAGCAGGACTTCTCTCCTTTTATACTCCATCCCCCTTGCAATAAAGGCCAACGTTCCATTGGACTTCCTGATCACTTGTACCTGCACACTAACTTTTTGTGTTTCATGCACAAGGACCCCCAGGTCCCTCTGTACTGCCAGTTGAGATGGAGAGCTCCCGGTTTCCGCTGCTGTTTGATGTCTGGGACGGCGCTGGCTGATTTAACGGCCAGGTCTGATTTTAAGATCACCCCCCCCCCGTTCTGGATTCCCCTTCAGTGAGGCCGCTGCAGACGATATCAGCATCAGCCTCGCGGGTCGCGACCCGGCCCCACACTCCACTCGCGGGGCGGCGTGCTAAAGGGAGGCCGCCATTTTTAATTTTTAATTTGCCGACTTACCGGTGCCGCCCTTCTGCGCGCTGTTATTCCCGCGGGGGTCCGTGACGCGAGGGTGCAGCCCGGCATTCCTGGCTCTGTGCCAGGCTACGGTCACGGCACGCCGCGTCCCCAGTGGCCCAGTGGAGGCCGCGATCCGTGTCAGAACACCAGCGGCAGGTCGGCGCCATAAACGGCGCGGCGTGGAGGCTCCGCGGAGCGGCATGGAGGCCACGGGGAGCGGCGTGGAGGCATACTGCTTCAGGGAGCAGCGCGAGCTGGTGCAGGAGGGCGACGGCAGCGAAGGGTGACATCATCAAGGTCCAGGTCGGTGATTGGAGCGTTGGGCAGGCACAGCAGGAGCGGCGAGGTCGGGGCGAAGGGGCGGTGAGAGATTGTAGAGGGATGTGATCGGGGCCCAGGAGAGGCGGGAGTCTGGGGCCCAGAAGAGGCGAGGGCCCAGGGGGCAGCACGGGCCCAGCCCACACTGTGTGATATGTGAGCGGCACTAGGTCCGTGCAGCAGAGCAGGTCTCCAGTCGTCCTGGTTAACCCTTGCCACTGGACCAAGCCCTACCTCTGTCAAGCCCGTGTGGTGGCTGGTGTGCAACGGCCACCCCACGTTAAAAAAATCCACGCACAGGAATCTTCCACCCTTCAGGATGTAGTTCGGGATCTGGAATATTAGATCCTTCATCGAAACACCTGGGAACTCATCCCTTTTTGACGTGGAAGCAAGTCATCCTCGATACGAGGGACCGCTATGATGATGATGATGGAGGCCCTAGTCCCATGGCGGAGGTTAACAGAAGCTGCGGATCATGTGATCGCGCCCGCGTTACGCAGAAGCGCTGGAAAATTACTCCTTTACATAGGACTACTTTGGATATCCGGCACAGAAACAGGCCATTCGGCCCAACCAGTCCGTGCCGGCGTTTATACCCCACTCGAGCCTCCTCCCGTCTTTCCTCATCAAACTCTATCGGCATAACGCCTTCCATCTTGGGCACGGTTCTGAGTATTAAGAATTGCCAGATCCTGCATGGTTCTGTTGGGTACAGAGTAAAGCTTACTTTATTGTGCCTCAGTTGCAATCAGATGTAACCATGAATGTACCATTGGGGCATTTGTCCCCATTTCCCACACCAGCCAATCTCTCTCACTCTTTCTGATTTAAGTTTGCTAATTTGTGCGAAATTGGGGATCCTTTTCCCTGTGGGCTACCAGGAAGGGGACTGTGACTACCGACATCATTCCACACAGGATCACCGGCACCCGACCAAGGACACGGCAGTTTAATCCCAGCAGTTTTGACCGGAGGACTGAGGTCCCAGAGGTGAAAGATATATTTGCAATCCACTGTGCCACCAATTGTCGGGCAAGTGTCAGTAATACGGAAGGGTTTTCCGATCCTGTGTACCTGCTGCATTGGAGGCAGAACTTCGACAATCTGCTTGAACTGACAGGGGGTCGGGGCGGGGTGGGGTCGTGGGGACAGAGAGACTAATAACTTAATTTATTATATTGAAATGTTCCAGCCAAAATAAGTAATTCTACTCTAAGGTTCTTTTATATTTCAGTCCTGTTGAGATAAAAGGCCCACATTACAATAGAATCTTGGGGCTCAATTTTCCCCAAAGCATTTTTTTTGGTGTACTTGAAGAGTTACGCCCGATTTTTTTTTTTGGGGGTGGGGCGGGGCCTAAGTACGCCAAAAAAAAAGTCTTAAGTTTCCCCATTGGATTCCTTCATTTTGGCGTGGCCTAACCCGACCTTTAGTTTTTGGGGGTGGAGCCTTGATTTGTGCCAAAAAGACCGGGTTGCTATGGTAACCAGGGACACAATGCGAGCTGAGACTGCAAAGTGAAGCATACAGGCAGCTCCCAACACATTACAAGAATTGAAAAACACATAGCACCAACTTACCCCCCAACCCCGCCCGAAGGGCTTCCAGTCCGCTCCCATTCTCTGTCCCCGTCTCTCTCGCTCTCTGTCTCTCTCTCTCTGCCTCTCTCTCTCTCTCTCTCTCTGTCTCTCTCTCTGTCTCTCTGTCTTTCCCTGTCTCTGCCTGTCTTGTCTCTGTCTCTGTCTTGTCTCTGTCTCTCTCTCTGTCTCTCTCTCTGTCTCTCTGTCTCTCTCTCTGTCTCTCTGTCTCTCTCTCTGTCTCTCCCTGTCTCTGCCTGTCTTGTCTCTGTCTCTCTCTCTGTCTCTCTCTCTGTCTCTCTCTCCCTCTCTCTCCCTCTCCCTCTCTGTCTCTCTCTCTGTCTCTCTCTCTGTGTCTCTCTCTCTGTCTCTGTCTTGTCTCTGTCTCTCTCTCTCTCTCTCTCTCTCTCTCCCTCTCTGTCTCTCTCTCTCTCCCTCTCTGTCTGTCTCTCTGTCTCTCCCTGTCTCTGCCTGTCTTGTCTCTGTCTTGTCTCTGTCTCTCTCTCTGTCTCTCTCTCTGTCTCTCTGTCTCTGCCTGTCTTGTCTCTGTCTCTCTCTGTCTCACTCACTCTCTGTCTCACTCTCTCTATCTCTCTGACCCTCTCTCTCTCTGTCTGACAGTCTGTCTGTCTCTCTGTCTGTCCATCTCTCTGTCTCTCTCTCTCTCTCTCTCTCTCTCTGTCTGACTGGACTGGGTGTGTGAACCGGGGACCGAGAACGGGACCGGACAGCCTTTGGGCGGGGTTGGAGGTAAGTTGCTGCTTCGTGTTTTTCAATTCTTTCACTGTGTCCGGGCATCTGCTTAACCGGCGTGTTGCTTAACCGGGAGCCAATGTCGGTCAGCGAGCACAGAGGGTGATGGGTGAGCGGGACTTGGTGCGAGTTAGGACACAGGGAGCCGAGTTTTGGATCACCTCTAGTTTGCGTAGGGTAGAATGTGGGAGGCCAGCCAGGAGTGCGTTGGAATAGTCAAGTCTAGAGGTAACAAAGGCATGGATGAGGGCTTCAGCAGCGGATGAGCTGAGGCAAGGGCGGAGACGGGCGATGTTACGGAGGTGGAAATAGACGGTCTTAGTTATGCTGCGGATTTGTGGTCGGAAGCTAATTTCAGGGTCAAATATGACACCAAGGTTGCGAACAGTCTGGTTCAGCCTCAGACAGGAGTTGGGGAGAAGGGGGGAGTCGGGGGAGTCGGGGGCTGGGGAACGGAGTTTGTGGCGGGGACCGAAAACAATGGCTTCGGAATCCCGTCGGTCTTTAACTCTATCCGTAGTGGTTCCACTGCCTTCCGGAAATCCCTTCCTTCTACAGTACTGCTGGAATTGTGTCTTCAATATTCCTCCTCCCTCTCTCTCTTCCTCGGGCTCCTGCATTCTGGAATATTTTAACTTCCAACCATGCCCAGCTTGTGGCCAGGTATATGTAATGTCGACTGCCTCGTACCCTTCGAGCTGACAGTGCTTCGAACGCGCGGGTTTCATTTCTGATGCTGCGTGTATTCACGTATTGAAGTCTGACTCAGCCCCACCCTGCCCATATGCCCAACTGGTGGTTCTGTCTCTCAGTTTTTGGCTTACAGAGTGGATTCTCTGCTCCCAGCCCTTGGCTAGTTTAAATCTGTAGCCATGCCTGGCCCCAAGGCTGCTCCCGATATCCCGGAAATCTGAAACCCTCCCTGCACTAATATTTGCGAGTCCCTATTTTAATATTAGAGTGTTAGCCATGGCTCAGTGGGCATCACCCTCGCCTCGTGAGTCAGAAGGTTGTGGGTTCAAGTTCCACTCCAGAGACTTGAGCACAAAAATCTAGACTGACACTCCCAGTGCAGTGCTGAGGGAGCGCCGCACTGTCAGAGGGGCAGTGCTGAGGGAGCGCCGCACTGTCGGAGGGGCAGTGCTGAGGGAGCGCCGCACTGTCGGAGGGGCAGTGCCGAGGGAGCGCCGCACTGTCGGAGGGGCAGTGCTGAGGGAGCGCCGCAGTGCTGAGGGAGCGCCGCACTGTCGGAGGGGCAGTGCCGAGGGAGCGCCGCACTGTCGGAGGGGCAGTGCCGAGGGAGCGCCGCACTGTCGGAGGGGCAGTGCCGAGGGAGCGCCGCACTGTCGGAGGTGCAGTGCTGAGGGAGCGCCGCACTGTCGGAGGGGCAGTGCCGAGGGAGCGCCGCACTGTCGGAGGGGCAGTGCTGAGGGAGCGCCGCACATGTCGGAGGTGCCGTCTTTCGTATGAGATGTTAAACCGAGGCCCCGTCTGCTCTCTCAAGTGAATGTAAAAGATCCCGTGAAAGTATTTCGAAGAAGAGCAGGGGAGTTATCACCGGTGCCCTGGCCAATATTTAACCCTCAATCCACCAAATTTTTGCACAATATCTTTCCACCAAAAAACGTTTAGCACTACACCAATTTGCCTCCCTTAATAATGAGCTGAATTATGTCTGGTTATGGAAGAGATTGAAGATTATAAGGATAAGTACCCACGTGCATCATTATATAAAGACTTAACATTAATGAGATATTGATAAAACCACTCTGAACTGTCTGAATTACCACCTGAAGTTAAAGATCTGTTTTTGCTGTAATGCATTTAGTCGGAATGCAATCAGTATAATCTTATTTGAGCAACGGCACACCGGAAGGTGTGCAGCTTTTAAATGGTTCGATGAAAGGTTTCCTGTTATGACACTTGCAAAAGCTGAGTGCGAGAAATCGCCGTGCCAACACTTGTAATTTGCGCGAGGCTTTCAGTTCGTTATTGCTGCTAGATTCTGGGGTTTGTGGCGAGCGATGATCTTTTAGTGCCGTGATTAATTCTCCGCGCGCTCTCGCGCCCGGGGACTAATTGTACTTCCGGCGCTATCATTATCAGCATCCCAGCGGAGACAGTTCACGATTGACGGTGGCGTCTGCAAAGTGTCTCTGGTTCCCTGGGGCGTTTTCACTCACCGAGCCGTTGCAAGAAGCAGCTTTTATTCTCCTTCTGTTGCCCGGGCCCCAAGCTCTGGAACTCTCTGCCTAACCCTCTCCGCCTCTCTGCACCTCTCTCCTCTTTTAACACACTCCTTAAAACCTACCCTCTTTGACCAAGCTTTTGGTCACCTGCCGCCAATTTCGACTTATTTACACTCTCAAAGCCTCCCTGATAAAGTGCAACATCCCCACCGACACCTGCGAGGCCCTGGCCAAAGACCAGTCCGCCCTAAGTGGAGGAAGAACATCCGGGAGGGCGCTGAGCACCTCGAGTCTCGTCGCTGAGAGCATGCAGAAAGCGAGCGCAGGCAGCGGAAGGAGCGTGCGGCAAACCAGACTCCCCACCCACCCCTTTCCCTCAACCACTGTCTGTCCCACCTGTGACAGAGACTGTAATTCCCGTATTGGACTGTTCAGTCACCTGAGAACTGACTTTTAGAGTGGGAGCAAGTCTCCCTCGATTCCGAGGGACTGCCTGTGATGATGATGCGACTCAGTGTCAAACTTTTTGTCTTGTGATAATTCCGTGAAGCGCCTCGGGACGTTTCACTACGTTAAAGGCGCTATATAAATACAAGTTGTTGTCCTGTCCAATTTTCCTCCCTCTGACCCCCTCCCCTCCTCCTGCTGACGCTTACCGGTGTGGAGTGTTTGTTTTTACACTCTACGTTGATTCGTTAGACCTTGGAAATTATAGGAAAAAGGACAACACCTGGCACAAAATTCAGGCTTAACCCAGTGTCAGTTTTATTCAGCAAAAACTAACTAAAAAAAACTACAGAACTAGATTCCTGAGAGAATTGACTGAAGACATACAATCGCCCTTCCAGTTTATCGCTGTAATCGTGGATCGAAAGTTCTTGGTCGTTGGTTACTTGACCGGATGTTTCCCCACCTGGCCGTTCTTCCCAGTTCTGGCCCTTCCGTGTCTGTTCCGTGCCCCGCATCGGTACGGTGTATCTCATTTCTTCGCCTTCTCTTCGCCCGCTCGCCTACGTATATCCGTGTGAGGAATAATCCCCCGCAGCTGCGGTTTTGGCTAATGCGTTTGAATCGATACGTTGTTTGCGGTGACCTGGTTTGGTTGACTGCGACGGTGCACCTGAATGTTCCCAGTTTGCACGCGGAGTCGACCAGGCAAAGGGTGACTCCTCGTTCTCCAAAAAATTGTCATCATCTTCATCGGCAGTCCCTCGGAATCGAGGGAGGCTTGGCTTCCACTCGTAAAATGAGTCCTCGGGTGGCTGAACAGTCCAATACGAGAGCCACAGTCCCTGTCACAGGTGGGACAGACATTGGTTGAAGGAAAGGGTGGGTGGGGAGTCTGGTTTGCCGCACGCTCCTTCCGCTCCCTGCGCTTGGTTTCTGCATGGTCTCGCCGACGAGACTCGAGGTGCTCAGCACCCTCCCGGATGCTCTTCCTCCACTTAGGGCGGACTGGTCTTTGGCCAGGGACTCCCAGGTGTCAGTGGGGACGTTGCACTTTATCAGGGAGGCTTTGGACAGTGTACCTTGCAACGTTTCCTCTGCCCACAAAGATAACTCCTCATCCTTAGTACCTCGTTCTCCAAAAAATTTGCTCCTGGGGTGGATCCATTTGTGGTTCTGGTTTCCTTGCACACTTGGTGTCTCCAGCGAGATTTATTTTTCTCTCCCTCTCTGGCCAATCAGTTCAGGGCCTCATCAGTTAGTTTCTGAAAATGCATTGTTAAGAAGCATAAACCCAGTCTGGTACTTGACCACAACGATTGACCTTTTAATTGGTGGTGAGTCACCCCCTGACCCCAGGCCGGTGACCTTTTGCTGCCCTTTGTCCAGTTAATTCCAAAAACTTGCATCAAATCAATTTAATCAACTTTTCCGTTCGTGGCCTCGCGCTGTGCTTTCTGGAAAAATTGTAACCGTACACTGGGGAGGGGGGGTATAGTTACAGCACACACACACACACACACACCAGGCATTGACCCTGGGGTGCAGGTAGAAACTTACCTCCCCCCTGTTAGCGTTAGTGTTTTCTTAGAAGAATCACTCAACACTCAGGGTCGGTTCCAATGCTGAAGCAGCTTTTATTACGCTCAGCGGGAAGGAAAAACTCAGGACCGTATCCAGGTTTCTCTTCACAGAACAAAGGATTACATGCACCTTTATATGTTTCACAACAGTTACAAAACATTTTACTACAGCTACACAGCCCATCACGGCTGGACACAAGCCAATCACAATGATTATAGATTACATATAGGTTATTTTAACCCAATAGAATTCCCCTTATGTCTCAGGAACCATGTGTTCGTCTTTTGTCAGCTTGGGCTGATTGATATAGGTTCTCTCACTAGTTCTTTCTTCTTGGAGAAATAATTGGTTTCTAACCTTGTTTACAGGAGATGGGTTCTCTTATCTCTTTCTTCCTGGGGAATTAATTGGTTTATGGCCTTGAATATGGGAGATGGGTTCTCTCCTCATTATTCTTATCCTGCATCCAAGGCATTCCTATAGTGGGCCTCACAGGGTTATTGCTCGGTCATTGAACATTCAACAGTTCACAGCTTGACTACCTGATTTCCCATCATGCCTGGGCAGCCATTTTATGTGTGGCCACTTTAAACTTATATGCGTTTAGATATATCTAGCAGGTGCCTAATGCCTAGTATTCTGGTATATTCTAAAGGTGCCTACCTCCTACAACAACCCGAAACGGGCCCCACTTTCCGGTTTTCGCCACCCGTGCGGCGGAGTTGCGGCTGATATTCGGCACGTGGGCGTTTTTTTTTTATTTTTGCTCGGGGCAGATGTAGCTGCGGCTGAGCGGCGGAAGCCCACCGGCAGCGGGCTCGGACGCCCCGATCGCTCGTCAGCGCGGCCCTGATGCGCCGCGACGTTGTCTCGCCTCCCGTTAAAGGGGAGAGCCGCGTGCGGTGAGCTCCGCATCTTTTTAAATCGGGGCCAAGGTGGGGGGGGTGGGGGGGCGGGGCGTGGTGTCTGGCGTCCCAGCCGAGCCCTGGGGGGGGTGGGGGGGAAATTGTCGGGGCCGGTGCTGCCTGTCGGCCCAACGGTTTAAAAAAAAAAAAGATGGCGTCGCCGACAGCGTCACCTCCCCTTTAAGAGCAGCTGCGGCGCGCTAACCAACGAGCGCGCCGACACAGAAAGGCTGTCGGGGGCACCGATCAGAGGCGGCGCGCTCCCTCGCGGCAATTCCCGGGAGGGGTGCTGCCAGTCGGTAAGGGGTCGCCGCAGACACGCCGTGGCGGGAACACGCTATGAGCGGTCCCCGGACACCGCTCTGCCGCTGATGACGGGCCAATTTGCAAAATGGCGGCCCCTCCGCGGAGAGTCCGGCGGCCGTTGCGCGCCTCCCCGTGTCCGCAGATTTCAGGTGGCTGGGGGGGGGGGGGGCCTTGTCGGGGGAGGGGGCGACTTCGGTCCCTGGGGGTCTGTATATTTCTGCCAGACAAGGGTATCACCAAAAGGATACGGAGCCAAAGGCGGGGTGGATGGAGTTGGGTCAGAGGTCAGCCACGCTCGCATCGAACGGCGGAACGGGTTCGAGGGACCGGAAAGCCACCTCCCGTTCCTACGTTGCAGCCGCACAGCATCTAATTACTCTCGGAGCCTTCACGGAGGCTCTCATCCGGAGTGGAGGAAGTGCGTCCGGGAGGGCGCTAAGCACCTCGAGTCTCGTCGCCGAGAACATGCAGAAATCAAACGCAGGCAGCGGAAGGAGTGTGCGGCAAACCAGTCCCACCCTCCCTTTCCCTCAACCACTGTCTGTCCCACCTGTGACAGGGACTGTGGTTCCCGTATTGGACTGTTCAGCCACCTGAGGACTCACTTTTAGAGTGGAAGCAAATCTTCCTCGATTCCGAGGGACTGCCTCTGATGATGATCATGAAATTCATTATCGCCACGCTCAGTGGGGGGTGGTGGTGAGGGGCGGGGTGGGGGGGTGGTGGTGAGGGGCGGGGTGGGGGGGTGGTTGTGAGGGGGGGAGTGGGGGGGTGGTGGTGAGGGGGGGGTGGGGGGGTGGTTTTGTGGGGGGGCGGTGGTGAGGGGTGGGGGGTGGTGGTGAGGGGAGTGGTGGTGAGGTGGGGGTGGTGGTGAGGGGGTGGTGGTGAGGGGGGGGGTAGGGGGGTGGTGGTGAGGGGGGGAGTGGGGGGGTGGTGGTGAGGGGGGGAGTGGGGGGGTGGTGGTGAGGGGGGGAGTGGGGGGGTGGTGGTGAGGGGGGGAGTGGGGGGGTGGTGGTGAGGGGGGGAGTGGGGGGGTGGTGGTGAGGGGGGGAGTGGGGGGGTGGTGGTGAGGGGGGGAGTGGGGGGGTGGTGGTGAGGGGGGGAGTGGGGGGGTGGTGGTGAGGGGGGGAGTGGGGGGGTGGTGGTGAGGGGGGGAGTGGGGGGGTGGTGGTGAGGGGGGGAGTGGGGGGGTGGTGGTGAGGGGGGGAGTGGGGGGGTGGTGGTGAGGGGGGGAGTGGGGGGGTGGTGGTGAGGGGAGGGGGGGGTGGTGGTGAGGAGGGGGGGGGTGGTGGTGAGGAGGGGGGGGGTGGTGGTGAGGAGGGGGGGGTGGTGGTGAGGGAGTGGTGGTGAGGGGGGGGTGGTGGTGAGGGGGGGGTGAGGGGATGGGGGGGTGGTGGTGAGGGGGGGGTGAGGGGGTGGTGGTGAGGAGGGGGTGAGGGGGTGGGGGGGTGGTGGTGAGGGGGGGTGGGGGGGTGGTCGTGAGGGGGGTTGGGGGGGTGGTGGTGAGGGGGGGGTGGGGGTGGGGGGTGGTGGTGAGGGGGGGGGTGGGGGGGTGGTGGTGAGGGGGGGGTGGGGGTGGGGGGTGGTGGTGAGGGGGGGGTGGGGGTGGGGGGTGGTGGTGAGGGGGGGGTGGGGGTGGGGGGTGGTGGTGAGGGGGGGGTGGGGGTGGGGGGTGGTGGTGAGGGGGGGGGTGGGGGGGTGGTGGTGAGGGGGGGGTTGTAGTGGGGGGGTGGGAGGGTGGTGGTGAGGAGGAGGGGAGTGTGGTGGGGGGCTGGGGGGGTGAGGGGGCCGGGATGGGGTGTGTGCCGGGACGGTGCAGTACAAATAGTTACGGCGTTGCTAAAGCTGATGGAAGGAGGACCCCCGGTCGGTGGTGGGCTGATCTCAGTGCCGGGATTCTCGGTACGCACTCCCCGATGTGTGAAGCTCTGCTCCGGGAGCAGCGATTGGTCGAAATTAACTCTGGTGTTTGTGGAGGGTGGGGAATCCTTTCGTTGCTGCACAAACTCTTTTTTCAGTGTTTATTATGTGTCTTGCAGCATGCCATGATGTTGCCCGTATTGACCCACCATATCCGCTACCATCAGTGTCTCATGCATTTGGATAGGCTCATCGGCTACAAGTTCAAAGAGCGCTGTTTGCTCCAGGTAACTAGACCTTAACTTGTCTTTTCCCCACTGTATAGTTTCAGTAATCGCCCTATGATCACGTTCCTTAAGTCCATGTTTCAGCTGTGGCTCAGTGGGCAGCACTCTCGCCTCTGAGTCAGAGGGTTGTGGGTTCGAGTCCCACTCCAGGGATTCGAGCTCAAAAATCTAGGCTGACTCTCCCAGTGCAGTGCTGAGGGAGCGCTGCACTGTCGGAGGGGCAGTACTGAGGGAGTGCCGCACTGTCGGAGGGGCAGTGCTGAGGGAGCGCTGCACTGTCGGAGGGGCAGTACTGAGGGAGCGCCGCACTGTCGGAGGGGCAGTACTGAGGGAGTGCCGCACTGTCGGAGGGGCAGTACTGAGGGAGCGCCGCACTGTCTGAGGGGCAGTACTGAGGGAGTGCCACACTGTCGGAGGGGCAGTGCTGAGGGAGCGCCGCACTGTCGGAGGGGCGGTACTGAGGGAGCGCCACACTGTCGGAGGGGCAGTGCTGAGGGAGCGCCGCACTGTCGGAGGGACAGTGCTGAGGGAGCGCCGCACTGTCGGAGATGCTGTCTTTCAGATGAGACATTAAAACAAGGCCCTGTCTGCTCTCTCAGATCCCTCGGTCCTATTTTGAAGAAGAGCAGGGGGAGTTCACCCTGGTGGGCCGGCCAATATTCATCCCTCAATCAACATCATAAAAAAACAGATTATCTGGTGATTATCACGTTGCTGTTTGTGGGAGCTTGCTGTGCGCAAGTTGGCTGTTGTGTTTCCCACATTACAACAGTGACTACACTCCAAAATGTACTTCATTGGCTGTAAAGCGCTTTGAGACATCCGGTGGTTGTGAAAGGCGCTATATAAATGCAAGTCTTTTTATTTGCGGTTTTGTTTGGGGAGGGGGGGCAGTGGGACGGTGGGATTCGAGGACAATCTCCTGCTAGGGGGAGCGGTGGGGGGGGGGCGTACCAATGTTGCCTTTAGGCTACGCAGCTCCTGTGCAGCCATCTCAGTGGCAATTAAACAGGACATTGTCGGGACGCTAGCATCGTGGGTATTTTGCTGGCCTAGTAATCTGGGAGACCCGAGTTCCAATCCCACCACGGCAGCTGAGGAATGTAAATTCAGCTAATTGAATAAAAAGCTGGCATGAACCATGAAACTGCCGGATTGTCGTTAAAAACCCGATCTGGTTCACTGATGTCCCTTTAGGGAAGGAAATCTGCCGCCCTTACCCGGTCTGGGCCTATATGTGACTCCAGACCCACAGCAATGTGGTTGACTCTTAACTGCCCTCTGAAATGGTCCAGCGAGACACTCCGTTGTACCAAACCGCCACAAAGAAGTATCACGGGACTGCAGCGGTTCAAGAAGGCAATTCACCACCAGCAACTCGAGGGCGATTTACGGACGGGCAATAAATGCCGGCATTGCCAGCGACACCCACATCCCGTGAATGAATAACAAAAAACTATCTCCTGTCCCAAAAATGTACTCCAGCTACAATGTCCCGAATCCGGCGAACCGCGGGGCAGAGGCCGGGTGCGTTTCCGAATTTCGGGTCAGGCATTAAAACGGCTTAGCGCAACCCGAGCTGAAGCATAAGATATCACACAAGGACTGTACTCATAAAGTACGAAATATTTCACAAGGACAGTCCTTGTCTCCACATACACACAGGCCTCTGGCTTTAGGGAATCTTGGGCCAAGCAGTCGCACACTCATCAATGTCTGCGACATTGCATTATAAGTAAAGGCATTATTGATTTTGTGTTACATAAATTGGTTAATAACGAAATGTTTCACAAGTGCAAACTGGAATATATTTGCAACACCTGTAAATCGCGACAAACACCAGAGAGCGCGTGAGTCGGGTCGGGCCGAGGGGAGCACGTGGGTCAGGCCGGGGTCGAGGGTCATTCGGCAAGGCTCTGACCAATCGCACGCCGGACGGACTACTCCGTGTCAAACGCCGCTTTTCTCAACAAGTGTCTGTTTTTTTTTTGGCCAATTCTGGTTTTCGGGATTCGGGACGTTGTACCTGTACCTCAATCGGCAACACTAAAAGAAAACCATATGCCGCCGTTTTCTTTTATGCCGTTTCGCGGGCGTGTCTGTGGGATCTTGCTGTGCACGGAATGTCTCGGTGCGCTTGGCGAAGTGACTCACTGTTCCGGAAGGCGGTGACCCCCTTGTCTCTGAGCGATAAAACTCTTTGAAATTTGCGCGAAGCTACTATGAGAACCTACACAGTTTCTAACTGTTCCAATTACTGGGAGGAATAGGAAGCTGAGACTCGATTCCGTCTCAACGGAGACTCAAATATCCGCTGGAAAAGCTACAGGGAGTTTATAACCTGCTGCATCTCTCTTATTCATCCGCTGAACCTGTTTTTCCCTGTGGACGCAGAGGACTGGGAACAACCCCGAGGTTTGTTTTAATGGCGTTGGGAAGCAATGTTATTGTTCCTTCAGCGGCAACACTTCATCCTTAACAATTACTCAAACGGTTTGACCTTCAAGGTCAGGAGCTGGCCTGTCCATTGCCGATTTGTATTCTGCGCTGGAATGTGATGAGACAGTTGATTTAAAAAAAAGAAAGACTTGCGTTTATATAGCGCCTTTCACGACCACTGGACTTCCCAAAGTGCTTTACAGCCAACGAAGTACTTTCTGAAGTGTGGTCACTGTTGTAATGTAGGAAACGCGGCAGGCAATTTACGCACAGCAAACTCCCACAAACATCATATCATCATAGGCAGTCCCTCGGAATCGAGGAAGACTTGCTTCCACTCTAAAAGTGAGTTCTCAGGTGACTGAACAGCCCAATACGGGAATTACAGTCTCTGTCACAGGTGGGACAGACAGTGGTTGAAGGAAAGGGTGGGTGGGGAGTCTGGTTTGCCGCACGCTCCTTCCGCTGCCTGCGCTTGCTTTCTGCATGCTCTCGGCGACGAGACTCGAGGTGCTCAGCGCCCTCCCGGATGCTCTTCCTCCACTTAGGGCAGTCTTTGGCCAGGGACTCCCAGGTGTTGGTGGGGATGTTGGACTTTATCAGGGAGGCTTTGAGGGTGTCCTTGAAACGTTTCCTCTGCCCACCTGGGGCTCGCTTGCCGTGTAGGAGTTCCGAGTAGAGCGCTTGCTTTGGGAGTCCTTGCTAGAAATGCTCGGGCTCTCAGGCTACGATTGGATTGGATGAACCCTGCGTTCCTACCTGGTCCAAGAGTGTAATTTGGCACGGTCGAAGAGGCCCGCATTGGTCTACAAGGAGTCATCTTTGTCATCGACTTTTTGCCAATAAAATAAGCTTGGCACAGAGAATTGCGACGAAAAATAAAACCATTGTGGTTTCTGCCTGAGAAAGCAGGGTATTGACCGGAATGATTTGGTCTCCCTGGTCACTGATCAACCCGTGGACGGTCTGGAAGTCCCCTCCAGTTAGGCGGACCATGCAATTTGCTCCAAGACAGTGACACGGACGGCAGCAAAGACGACCCGGACTCCGAGGGCTCTCGGCAATACGGCAAACGCACGCCGGTCTCTCCCGCTGAAGTCGCTTTGCCGGCGGGAAAGTAATGAGCGTGTTTGCTCTGTCGAGCACAGCGTATCGCAGCTGCTTGCTACGAGTTGGCTTGCGTTGCCCTTTTGTCCCATATGTTAGCCTGGAAAGATGCTGAAGGTTGAGGGCAGCGGTGACCTTGTCTGCTGGGAACAGCTCCATCCCTGTGCAGGGTCGGCTATCTGTCGATTTGTAGCTGTGAAGGAAGGCACTGGAGAGGGTACAGTGGAGATTTACCAGGAGGTTGCCAGGACTGGAGAATTTTAGCTATGAGGAAAGATTGGATAGACTGGGGTTGTTTTCTTTGGAACAGAGGAGGCCGAGGGAAGATTTAATTGAGGTGTATAATATTCATCATCATCATCGGCGGTCCCTCGAAACAAGGATGACTTGCCCACCCAAAAAAAAAACTACTTCCTGAAGGGTGGAAGATTCCTGTGCGTGGATTTTTTTAACGTGGGGTGACCGTTGCACACCAGCCACCACACGGGCTTGACAGAGCGAGGTCTTGGTCCAGTGGCAAGGGTTAACCAGGACGACTGGAGACCAGCTCTGCTGCACGGACCTAGTGCCGCTCACATATCGCACAGTGTGGGCTGGGCCCGTGCTGCCCCTGGGCCCTCGCCTCCCCTGGGCCCCAATCACGTCCCTCTACAATCGCTCGCCGCTCCTTCGCCCCGACCTCGCCGCTCCTGCTGTACCTGCCCAACGCTCCAATCACCGACCTGGACCTTGATGGCGTCGTTCTCTTCGCTGCCGTCGCCCTCCTGCACCAGCTCGCGCTGTACCTTGCCGTGGTCGCCACGCTGTCCATGGCTGCCGCTCCTTTTACGGCCCCGACCTGCCGCTGATGTTCCCTCGCAGCTCGGGGCCTTCACGCTGCCCATGGCCGCCAAAGTATATTATTATCAGGGGCCTAGATAGAGAGGATAGGACGAACCTATTACCCCTTAGCAGAGAGATCAATAACCAGGGGGCTTAGTTTTAAAGTAATTGAGAGGAGGTTTAGAGGGGATTTGAGGGGAAATTTCTTTACCCAGAGGGTGATGGGGGTCTGGAACTCACGGCCTGAAAGGGTGGTAGAGGCAGAAACCTTGGAATATGCACTTGGAAGTGCCGTAACCTACAGGGCTACAGACCGAGAGCTCATCATCATCATAGGCAGTCCCTCGTATCGAGGATGACTTGCTTCCATGCCAAAAACGGATGAGTTCACAGGTGTTTCAATAAAGGACCTAATATTCCAGATCTCGAACTACATCCTGAAGGGTGGAAGATGCCTGTGGGTGGATTTTTTTAATGTGTGGTGGCCGTTGCACACCAGCCACCACAAAGACCAAGAGCTGGAAAGTGGGATTAGGCTGGGTAGCTCTTTGTCAGCCGGCACAGACACGATGGGCCGAATGGCTTCCTCCTGTGCTGTAAATTTCTATGATTCTAAGGTGTCTGTAACTGTTTCTCTGCTATCATCTAGCCTACAAAAGTATGCATTTTTTTTTTATTGTGTCATTTACAGGTAGTGTCATCTATGTATATTGTAAACAGTTGTGGTCCCAGCACCGATCCCTGTGGCACACCACTAACCACCGATTTCCAACCCGAAAAGGTCCCATTTATCCCGACTCTCTGCTTTCAGTTAGCCAGCCAATTCTCGATCCATGCTAATACATTTCCTCTGACTCCGCGTACCTTTATCTTCTGCAGTAACCTTTTGTGTGGCACCTTTTGGAAATCTAAATACACCACATCCATCGGTACACCTCTATCCACCATGCTTGTTATATCCTCAAAGAATTCCAGTAAATTAGTTAAACATGATTTCCCCTTCATGAATCCATGCTGCGTCTGCTTGATTGCACTATTCCTATCTAGATGTCCCGCTATTTCTTCCTTAATGATAGCTTCAAGCATTTTCCCCACTACAGATGTTAAACTAACCGGCCTATAGTTCCCTGCCTTTTGTCTGCCCCCTTTTTTTAAACAGAGGCGTTACATTAGCTGCTTTCCAATCCGATGGTACCTCCCCAGAGTCCAGAGAATTTTGGTAGATTATAACGAATGCATCTGCTATAACTTCCGCCATCTCTTTTAATACCCTGGGATGCATTTCATCGGGACCAGGGGACTTGTCTACCTTGAGTCCCATTAGCCTGTCCAGCACTACCCCCCTAGTGATAGTGATTATCTCAAGGTGCTCCCTTCCCACATTCCCGTGACCAGCAATTTTTGGCATGGTTTTTGTGTCTTCCACTGTGAAGACCGAAGCAAAATAATTGTTTAAGGTCTCAGCCATTTCCACATTTCCCATTATTAAATCCCCCTTCTCATCTTCTAAGGGACCAACATTTACTTCGAAATAGTGCCATGGGATCTTTTACAACCACCTGAGAGGGCAGATGGGACTCCGGTTTGACAGCACCTCCGACAGTGCGACACTCCCTCAGCACTGCCCCTCCGACAGTGCAACACTCCCTCAGCACTGCACTGGGAGTGACAGCCTAGATTTTTGGGGCTCAAGTCTCTGCAGTGGGACTTGAACCCACAACCTTCTGACTCAGAGGCGAGAGTGCCGCCCACTGAGCCACAGGTGAAGCTCTTAATATTAAATCGGTATTCTTTTTAACTTGGTAAACGCTAAACTCCCCATCAAATCGTGATTAAAACAAATAGTCTTGGGCAAAGCAATGGCTTTCTGTTCAAAAGGGAGTTAGATGTGGTCCTTACAGCTGAAGGGACCAAGGGGTATGGAGAGAAAGCAGGAATGAGGTACTGAAGTTGCATGATCAGCCATGATCATATTGAATGGTGGTGCAGGCTCGAAGGGCCGAATGGCCTACTCCTGCACCTACTTTCTATGTTTCTAGAGCTATTGGGCTGAATTTCCCCGGTGATTTGCACCGTTTTTTTTTTTGGAGCAAGCTGCTCTTTTTGGCCAAGGTTGAAAAACCCCAGTTTCCTCAAATCAATTTGTACCACTTAGTTACGATATTTTTAAGTCAGTTTTTTTTTTTTAGCCACCTTACGTCACTTCTGGTCATTTTGGGAAGTTTAGGCTGGCTAAGTGTTACTCCAGTTCTGATTAGGCCAGCGTATGTGGCCTCTCTAGAAAGAGAGAGGCATATTTGGGCCCCAAAAAAATCGGGCATAACTCTTCAAGTACGCCAAAAAAATGCTTTGGGGAAAATTTAGCCTTTTCTTGGCGTACTTAAAGAGTTGCGTGTAGGTAAGATATTATCGCATCTTTGGCTTTCTGTTCAGTAATGTGTAGAATGGTTAATTCTCACCGTACATGCCTTGCCTTTAGCTTGCAATGACCCACCCGAGCCACCACCTGAATTTCGGAATGAACCCAGACCATGCCAGGAACTCCTTGTCAAACTGTGGGATTCGACAACCGAAGTATGGAGACAGGAAGGTCCATCACATGTATATGAGGAAGAAAGGTTAGTGGCAAACTTGATCTCCGCACCAATTGGGCTTCATCATTTGCTGAAAAAGTTTACGAATGTACGGACGAGCGTGTGAAGGATGATGGAGAACTGAAGGCCCTCTAGTCCAACGAACTTGTCTCTCACAATTGGGATACCTTGTGTATCACTATATACACATTCCATCCCACCCAAAGCCATGTATCTCCTGCAAGAGGCGAAAAAAGTGTTTATATTAAAAAAAAAACCTAGGCCAATCTGTGGGGCGGGGGGGGGAAATCTGAGAAATTACCCTCCGACCCATCCAGGCGATCGAAATTAGTCCAGGCGATCACTCTGACCCTGAATTTCCAGCAGTATGGTAGCACAATGGTTTTGTTACTGGACTAGTAATCCAGAGGCCTGGACTAATGATCCGGACACACGAGTTCGAATCCCTCCACGGCAGCTGGGGAATTTAAATTCAGTTAATTAACAACATTGCACCGAAATCCCGGCCTCCCCGGGTGTGTACAGGGGGTATGTGTGTGTGTGTGTACGGGGGGTGTGGGTGTGTGTGTGTGTACAAGGTGTGTGTGTGTGTGTGTGTACAAGGTGTGTGTGTGTGTGTGTGTGTGTGTGTACAGGGGTGGTGTGTGTATGGGGTGGGTGTGTGTTTGTGTGTGTACGGGGTGTGGGTGTTGGTGTGTGTATGGGGTGTGTGTGTGTGTACGGGGTGTGGGTGTGTGTGTGTACGGGGTGTGTGTGTGTACGGCTGTGTGTACGGGGGGGGGGTGTGGGTGTACGGGGGGAGTGTGTGTGTGTACACGGTGTGGGTGGGGGTGTGTGTGTGTACACGGTATGGGTGGGAGTGTATGGGTGGGAGTGTGTGTGTGTACTGGGGTGTGTGTGTGTGTGTACTGGGGTGGGGGGGTGTGTGTGTACGGGGGATGTGTGTGTATGGGGGGTGTGTGTGTACGGGATGTGGGTGTGTGTATGGGGGTGGGTGTGTGTACGGGGGGTGTGTGTGTGTGTGTGTGCAAGCGTGCGTGTGTGTATGTACGGGGTGTGTGCACAATGCGTATGCGCTGAAAACCGGCTTTTCCCATCTGTCAAGCTGGAGCATGGGTAAGATTGTGAGATTTACCCATATCTTGACCAGCAAATGTCCTCAAAACTCTTGCGCCTGATAAAAGCAAGTGCCTAGCCTACTGTTACAGGCGTAAGAGTTTTAAAATACACACAAACATTTTAAAATAAAATTTATAAAAACACATGTTATTGTTAAAAACCCTCCCCACTACGGTAATTTTATTTTAAACCATAATTTTAAAACCTTTTTTAAAAATCGGAAAAATATATATTTTTTATAATACATAAATAACTTTAAATTAATAAAAACATGTGGTGTATTTTTTCTATTAATAATGGTTTGTGTGTTTGGGGGTTTCTCATTCACAATAATGGGTTCTCCAACTTATGGAGTTCCCATTATTATGAATGAGAACATAATTTACCTGATTGGCTGCCCAGGGCCATGTGACTGCAGCTCCAGCCCTGCGCATGTGCCGACGTGCATGCGCTGCGACGCGCAGTCAGTGGGCCTCAGGACCGGGAACTCGCGTGGGGCGCAGCAGGAACAGGTCGGTGCACTGCTTTTAATAGTTTTTTTTTACCCGATCACCCGTGGGAAACAGCCGACCGGGATTTCTGGGCCAATATCTGGAATTAAAAAGCTAGTATCAGTAAGGGTGAGCATAAAATACCGGATTGTCGTAAAAACCCATCGGGTTCACTAATGCCCTTTAGGGAATGAAACCTGCCGCCCTTACCCGGTCTGGGCCTATATGTGACTCCAGACCCCACAGCAATGCGGTTGACTCTTAACTGCGCTCTGAAATGGCCCAGCGAGACACTTGGTCGTACCAAACCGCGACGACAAAAGTCAGCGCTGTGTGAGAGCACCTTCACCACACGGGACTGCAGCGGTTCAAGAAGAAGGCGGCTCACCACCACCTTCTCAAGGGGCAGTTAGGGGTGGGCAATAAATGCTGGGCCTTGCCAGCGACGCCCACATCCCGTGAACGCATAAATAAAAAATAGATATACCTGCCTTTTGTAAAGAGGTGATATCCGCCCCAACCAGAAACGGGCCCGGAGAGATTCAGCAAATCGGAGGCCCACCACAGGAGACTTTGCGAGGTCTTTTGTCCAGTTATCGACTCGATCTGTCTTTTATGATAAAAAAAAAAGGTCACGGAATTTTAAAAAAAGATGTCCTCCCTCGATATGCACGTGCGGTAAAGAAAGGGTCGTCATTGACACACGCTGGAAATCTCCCGCTGTGCCCTCCGAGTGAACAAACCCATTGGGGTTGCAAATTCCTCTTGAAATCCACCCTGGTAAGTAAGGTCACGGTTTTTTCATTTTCAGGGAAAATCGCATGGAATTGGCAGCAAGGATTCTGGATTCTCGTGCTATTAAAGTAGAACTTGACTTGCTCAGTTTCAGTAAGCCCATGGTGCTGCTCACAGTAGAACAGCCCGCAATGCTGTGAGCTTTCTCTTTCGCCGTTTGTTCTGCAACTGGACAGGGCGATGTCACGACATCGATGTCGCGTGGTGAATTTCACACGCCCTGCTTTAATATGAAACATAGAAAAATAGAAATAGGAGTAGGCCATTCAGCCCTTCGAGCCTGCAGCGCCATTCAGTATGATCATGGCTGATCATTGAACTTCAGTACCCCTTTCCTGCTTTCTCCCCATACCCCTTGACCCCTTTAGCCGTAAGGTCCACATCTAACTCCCTCTTGAATATGTCCAACGAACTGGCCTCAACAACTTTCTGTGGTAGAGAATTCCACAGGTTCACAATTCTCTGAGTGAAGAAGTTTCTCCTCATCTCGGTCCTAAATGGCTTACCCCCTTATCCTTAGACTGTGACCCCTGGTTCTGGACTTCCCCAACATCGGGAACATTCTTCCTGCATCTAACCTGTCCAATCCCATCAGAATTTTATATGCTCCAACATTTGCTCACGGGTGTCTTAAGCTGCTGTGCGCTGCACTATCTTATTGTTTCTATATTATCTATCTAATCATAGCCAGAGAATCACCTGCAATGGCTTCTCTTCCCGCCCCCCCCCCCCCATCGTTACCTCTGGTGTCCCCCCAGGATCTACCCTTGACCCCCTCCTATTTCTCATCTAATTGCTGCCCCTTGGCGACATCATCCGGAAACACAGCGTCAGTTTCCACATGTACGCTGATGACACCCAGCTCTACCTCACCCCCACTTCTCCCGACCCCTCCACGGTCTCGAAATGGTCAGACTGCTTGTCCCACATCCAGTTCTGGATGAGCAGAAATTTTCTCCCATTGAATATCGAGAAGACCGAAGCCATTGTTTTCGGTCCCTGCCACAAACTCCGTTCCCCAGCCACTGACTCCATCCCTCTCCCCAACTCCTGTCTGAGGCTGAACCAGACTGTTCACAACCTTGGTGTCATATTTGACCCTGAAATGAGCTTCCGACCACAAACCCGCAGCATAACTAAGACCGCCTGTTTCCACCTCCGTAACATCGCCTGTCTCCGTCCCTGCCTCAGCTCATCCGCTGCTGAAGCCCTCGTCAATGCCATTGTTACCTCTAGACTTGACTACTCCAATGCACTCCTGGCTGGCCTCCCACATTATACCCTACGTAAACTTGAGGTCATCCAAAACTCGGCTGCCCCGTGTCCTAACTCGCACCAAGTCCCGCTCACCCATCACCCCCTGTGCTCGCTGCCCCGTGTCCTAACTCGCACCAAGTCCCGCTCACCCATCACCCCCTGTGCTCGCTGACCTACATGGGGCTCCGGTTAAGCAACGCCTCAATTTCAAAATTCTCATCCTTGTTTTCCAAACCCTCCATGGCCCTCGCCCCTCCCTATCTCTGTAATCTCCTCCAGCCCCACAATCCCCCAAGATCTCTGCGCTCCTCTAATTCTGCCCTCTTGAGCATCCCTGATTATAATCGCTCCACCATCGGTGGCCGTGCCTTCTGTTGCCTGGGCCCCAAGCTCTGGAACTCCCTCGCTAAACCTCTCCTCTCATTCTACCTCTCATTCCTAAGTTAAGACCCTCTTTAAAACCTACCTCCTTGATCTAGCTTTTAGTCATTTGCCCTAATATCTCCTTATGTGCCTCAGTGTGAAATGTTGTTTGATAATACGCGGACACGATGGGCTGAAATGGCCTCCTTCTGTGCTGTAAATTTCTGTTTCTATGTGAGCTGCCTTGTGATGTTTTATTGCATTAAAGACACTATATAAATACAATGTTGTCCACAATATTCAGTGGTTACTGCATCTTTTATTCAATATTTCATTAGCTTGTCTTTGTGAGTGAATCACCTCCACACTTCTTGTTCCTTTTTAACAGGCATTAACACCTTAATAAACATTATGTCACGCCTTGGTCAAGATGACCCAACACCTTCAAGGTATGTGCCTGATTTATTATTTTTTTTAAAAAGCCTATGGTGTACTTTTGCTTCGGCAGCTACTTAAGTATTGAGAACAAAAGTCCTACATTAAAATTCAATAAACGTGAGCCTTCATAGTGTCAGCTGTGGCTCAGTGGGCAGCACCCTTGCCTCTGAGTCAGAAAGTTGTGGGCTCAAGTCCCACTCCAGGGACTTGAGCACAAAAAAATCTATGCCGACATTCCCAGTGCAGTGCTGAGGGAGCGCCGCACTGTCGGAGGGACAGTACTGAGGGAGCGCCGCACTGTCGGAGGGACAGTACTGAGGGAGTGCCGCACTGTCGGAGGGACAGTACTGAGGGAGTGCCGCACTGTCGGAGGGACAGTACTGAGGGAGAGCCGCACTGTCGGAGGGACAGTACTGAGGGAGTGCCGCACTGTCGGAGGGGCAGTGCTGAGGGAGCGCCGCACTGTTGGAGGGGCAGTACTGAGGGAGCGCCGCACTGTCGGAGAGGCAGTGCTGAGGGAGCGACACACTGTCGGAGGGGCAGTACTGAGGGAGCGCCGCACTGTCGGAGGGGCAGTACTGAGGGAGCGCCGCACTGTCGGAGAGGCAGTGCTGAGGGAGCGCCGCACTGTCGGAGAGGCAGTGCTGAGGGAGCGCCGCACTGTTGGGGGGGCAGTGCTGAGGGAGTGCCGCACTGTCGGAGGGGAAGTGCTGAGGGAGCGCCGCACTGTCGGAGGGGCAGTGCTGAGGGAGCGCCGCACTGTCGGAGGGACAGTACTGAGGGAGCGCCGCACTATCGGAGGGGCAGTGCTGAGGGAGCGCCGCACTGTCGGAGGGGCAGTGCTGAGGGAGCGCCGCACTGTTGGAGGGGCAGGGCTGAGCGAGTGCCATACTGAGGGAGTGTCGCACTGTCGGGGGGGCAGTGCTGAGGGAGCGCCGCACTGTCGGAGGGGCAGTACTGAGGAAGTGCCGCACTGTCGGAGGGGCAATGCTGAGGGAGCGCCGTACTGAGGGAGTGCTGCACTGTCGGAGGGACAGTACTGAGGGAGCGACACACTGTTGGAGGGGCAGTACTGAGGAAGTGCCGCACTGTCGGAGGGGCAGTGCTGAGGGAGCGACACATTGTCGGAGGGGCAGAGCTGAGAGAGCGCCGCACTGTCGGAGGGGCAGTACTGAGGGAGCGCCGCACTGTCGGAGGTGCCGTCTTTTGAATGAGACGTTAAACTGAGGCCCGTCTGATCTCTCAGGTGGACATAAAATATCCCACTGTTTGGAAGAAGAGCAGGGGAGTTATCCCCGGTGTCCTGGGGCCAATATTTATCCCTCAATCAACATCATTAAAACAGATGATCTGATCATTATCACGTTGCTATTTGTGGGAGCTTGCTGTGTGCAAATTGGCTGCCTCATTTCTTACATTACAACAGTGACTACACTCCAAAAGTATTGGCTGTAAAGCAGTTTGGGGCATCCTGAGGTTGTGAAAATTGCTGTATAAATGCAAGTCTTTCTTTCGATAGTTTGGTTTCTGTGCCTGTGATAGCATTTCCGAGTTAGAAGTTTTGTTTAAGCTTGCCCTTTTATGTTTTATCGAGTACACTTCAACTTGTCCCATCTATGAACAGGGGTTTGGCAGATATCTATAAGATAGTTTGGGCTGTGCTACTCAAGATAAAAGCAGTCACGGATAAATCGCACAGCGCTGGACAACAATCAGATCTTCCAAATTTTCAAATGCTTTCCGCCTGTTTTTATAATGGGTTTGCACTGGAGAAACGTTTCAGCTCTCCTTCCAAACACGCTGGCACCTCTCTAGTCTGAGCTGTTGTGTTGTCACACTGCATCTGCTCGTTCTCCGCTCTCGAGACGCAGCATTTGCAAAACCTTTTAGGCAGATGGGACCAGCACGAAGATGAACCCTTTAAATATAGCAATCGCACTTCCGCGCCATCTGGCTTCGTTCAAAAGCCCAGTGCTCTCTGCGTCTTCTAAATAGACGATTCTGCTGCCGATGTGTCTCTATTTGTTTCCCGGCACTGTAATGTATTTGCTTCATGGATTCTTTGCTGAAGAATTCATCGCAACACATCGCTATTAAGAACGAGTATGGCTCAGAGACATGGACCATATATAGTAGATACCTCAAATCGCTGGAGAAATACCACCAACGATGTCTCCGCAAGAGCCCGCAAATCCCCTGGGAGGACAGACGCGCCAACGTCAGCGTCCTCGAACACCGTCCCCAGCATCGAAGCACTGACCACACTTGATCAGCTCCGCTGGGCGGGCCACATTGTCCGCATGCCCGACACGAGATTCCCAAAGCAAACGCTCTACTCGGAACTCCTACACGGCAAGCGAGACCCAGGTGGGCAGAGGAAACGTTACAAGGACACCCTCAAAGCCTCCCTGATAAAGTGCAACATCCCCACTGACACTTGGGAGTCCCTGGCCAAAGACCGCCCTAAGTGGAGGAAGAGCATCCGGGAGGGCGCTGAGCACCTCGAGTCGTCGCTGAGAGCATGCAGAAAACAAGCGGAAGGAGCGTGCGGCAAACCTGTCCCACCCACCCTTTCCTTCAACCACTGTCTGTCCCACCTGTGACAGGGACTGTGGCTCTCGTATTGGACTGTTCAGTCACCTGAGAACTCACTTTGAGTGGAAGCAAGTCTTCCTCGATTTCGAGGGACTGCCTATGATGATGATTATTAGCAAAGGTTTAACAATCACACTACACATTACCGGTTCATCCACCAGGCTCACAGCTGCATACCTCATCATGAACCCCCTGAGCCCAACTGGCTGGGGTTTTATTGAGTCTTACGAACATCACGTGACTGATTAAGCCACTCACAATGCAACAGCTCTACAACTATTATTGTCAAACTTTTAAATCAAGTGGCCCCTTTTTTTTAAGGGCATCAAAAGCCACAAATTAACAACTAAACATTAAAGAGAACCTTGCTAAGTCAAAATAAATTTAAAATATTGTTCTCTGTTGAAATGATGCACTCCAGTCCCTCCGGCGCCCACCTCTCGCGGCAGGCCGGGAGCGTACCGGTAGACACCGCATGCTCCATCTCCAGGGACACCCTGGCTCGGATGTAACCCCCCGCGGAAGAGAAGCAGGCAGTCGGGCTGAACGACCGCCCGCTGCCTGGACCGGTTAAAGGCCAACTTTGCCGTGCCCAGGAGCAGTCCTACGAGGAGGCCTTCCGACCTGCCCGCTCCCCTCCGCACTCATCCAGGCAAGTGGAGAGTGTTCCATCACACTCCTGACTTGTGCCTTGTAGATGGTGGAGAGGCTTTGGGGAGTCAGGAGGTGAGAGACTCGACGCAGAATACCCAGCCTCTGACCCGCTCTTGCAGCCACAGTAAAATGCAATTGGGATTAGGATTGATATGTTTTTAATAAAAATTGCCACATAAATTAAACTCGCTCGTTAATTGTAGATTATATTAAGCGTTATATTAATAGTTACACTACAAACATCACTTTTTTTTCTTTATGAAGGATTAACCACAACGAACGGCTGGAGTTCCTGGGAGATGCGGTGGTTGAATTTTTAACAAGGTGGCCATTTTGATGTTCATACATTTAGGCTTAATGTGTAGTGACGTTTGTCATTCATTACGCTATGTATTTTTAATGAATGTGGCAGTGTGTTGGGAGCTCAGCGCAGAATGCCGTGGACTGATAGGTTAGCGCTGGTGCACACACAATCCCGCCCTGGGGAGAGAGCCAGTCTTAGTCACCGTGTTAGAGGGAGGCACAGTGCAAACCGAACACCTTTCCACCTTTAAGGTGGGATTGTGAGTTGTGAGGAGGATGCAAAGACGCTGCAAGGCGATTTAGATCGGTTGAGTGAGTGGGCAAACACATGGCAGACGCAGTATAACATGGATAAATGTGAAGTTATCCACTTTGGTAGGAAAAACATAAGGACAAAATATTATTTAAATGGTGGTAGCTTGGGAAATGCCGATGTACAGAGGGACCTGGGTGTCCTTGTACACCAGTCATTGAAACATGCCGGTGCAGCAAGCAGTTTAGGAAGGTAAATGGTATGTTGGCCTTCATTGCAAGAGGATTTGAGTACAGGAGCAAGGATGTCTCACTGCAGTTATACAGGGCCTTGGTGAGACCACACCTGGAGTACTGTGTGCAGTTTTGGTCTCCTTACCTGACAAAGGAAATACTTGTCACAGAGGGAGTGCAGCAAAGGTTCACCAGACTGATTCCTGGGATGGCAGGACTGTCTTATGAGGAGAGATTGGCTCGACTGGGCCTGTATTCACTCGAGTTTAGATGAGGAGAAATGTTTTCACTCAGAGGGTGGTGAACCTGTGGAATTCTCTACCACAGAAGGCTGTGGAGGCCAAGTCATTGAATATATTTAAGAGGGAGATAGATAGATTTCTAGAAACAAAAGGCATCAAGGGGTATGGGGAAAAAGCGGGAATATGGTGTTGAGATAGAGGATCAGCCATGATCATATTGAATGGCAGTGCAGGCTCGAAGGGCCGAATGGCCTACTACAGCTCCTATTTTCTATGTTTCCACGGAGAGGGAGAGGCAACCAATCCAAGAGCTCTTGCGGATGAGTTAGCAGCCAGTTTCAAAATGTCACCGCCTCCGAAGCCAGGGTTATTTTGTAGACAGTACACACTGCAACCACGGTGCACAGTTCTGCAGAAGGTCCCAGCGGATTGGAAAACCGCAAACGTATCACCCCTATTTTTTTTTTTCAAAAAGGAGGCAGACAACAAGCAGGAAACTACAGATCAGTTAGTCTAACATCTGTCGTTGGGAAAATGCTGGAGTCCATTATTAAGGAAGCAGTAGCAGGACATTTGGAAAAGCATGATTCAATCAAGCAGAGTCAGCACGGTTTTATGAAAGGGAAATCACGTTTAACAAATTTGCTGGAGTTCTTTGAGGATGTAACGAGCAGGGTGGATAAGGGGGAACCAGTGGATGTGGTGTATTTGGATTTCCAGAAGGCATTCGATAAGGTGCCACATAAAAGGTTACTGCACAAGATAAAAGCTCACGGGGTTGGGGGTAATATATTAGCATGGATAGAGAATTGGTTAACTAACAGAAAACAGAGAGTCGGAATAAATGGCTTATTTTCCGGTTGGCAAACTGTAACTAGTGGGGTGCCGCAGGGATCAGTGCTGGGTCCTCAACTATTTGCAATCTATATTAATGACTTGGATGAAGGGACCGAGTGTAATGTAGCCAAGTTTGCTGATGATACAAAGATGGGTGGAAAAGCAAATTGTGGGGAGGTCACAAAAATTCTGCCAAGGGATATAGACAGGCTAAGTGAGTGGGCAAACATTTGGCAGATGGAGTATAATGTGGGAAAGTGTGAGGTTATTCACTGGCAGGAAAAATGAAAAATAAAATTATTATTTAAATGGAGAGGGATTACAAAGTGCTGCAGTACAGAGGGACCTGGGGGCCCTTGTGCATGAAACACAAAAAGTTAGTATGCAGGTACAGCAAGTGATCAGGAAGGCAAATGGCCTTTATTGCAAGGGGGGATAGAGTATAAAGGCAGAGAAGTCCTGCTACAACTGTACAGGGTATTGGTGAGGCCACACCTGGAGTAATGTGTGCAGTTTTGGTCTCCGTATTTAAGGAAGGATATACTTGCATTGGAGGCTGTTCAGAGAAGGTTCACTAGGTTGATTCCTGAGATGAGGGGGTTGACTTACGAAGATAGTTTGAGTAGGTTGAGCCTGTACTCTTTGGAGTTTAGAAGAATGAGAGGTGATCTTATTGCAACATATAAGATAATGAGGGGGCTCGACAAGGTGGATGCAGAGAGGATATTTCCACTCATAGGGGAAACTAGAACTATGGGATTTAATCTCAAAATAAGGGGTCGCCCATTTAAAACATGAGATGGGGAGGAATTTCTTCTTCGGAGGGTTTTAAATCTGCGGAATTCTCTGCCCCAGAGAGCTGTGGAGGCTGGGTCATTGAATATATTTAAGGCAGAGATAGACAGATTTTTGAGTGATAAGGGAGTGAAGGGTTATGGGGAGCGGGCAGGGAAGTGGAGCTGAGTCCAAGATCAGATCAGCCATGGTCTTATTGAATGGTGGAGCAGGCTCGAGGGGCCATATGGCCGACTCTTGCTCCTATTTCTCATGTTCTTATGTCAGTGTGCGCAGTCGGGGTGAAGAGCATACTAATGTTTGGAATTGTTAGTATTTGTGCTTTTGAATATACGTTTTCTATTTAACCTGCATTGGCTCCCGGTCCAACTATGCCTCAGTTGTAAAATTGTTTTCAAATCCCTCCATGGCCCTCGCCCCCTCCCTATCTCTGTAATCTCCTCCAGCCCCACAACCCCCCCGAGATGTCTGCGCTCCTCTAATTCTGCCCTCTTGAGCATCCCTGATTATAATCGCTCCACCATCGGTGGCCATGCCTTCTGTTGCCTGAGCCCCAAGCTCTGGAACTCCCTGCCTAAACCTCTCCGCCTCTCTACCTCTCTTTCCTCCTCTAGGGACTCCCTAAAACCTACCTCTTTGACCCAGCTTTTGGTCACCAGTGCTAATTTCTCCCGATGTTGCTCGGTGTCAAATTTTTTATCTCATAATGCTCCTGTGCAGTGCCTCGGGACGTTTCCCTATGTTAAAGGCGCTATATAAATACAAGTTGTTGTTGCTATTATGTGGCTTGGTGTCAAATCTTGTTTGGTAAGCTGCAGTGAAGACCCTTCCGAGGGGAGGGGGGGGGGCGGGGGCGTGGTTTACTTCATTCACAACGCTATATAAGAACATAAGAAATAGGAGCAGGAGTAGGCCATACGGCCCCTCGAGCCTGCTCCGCCATTTAATATGATCATGGCTGATCCGATCATGGACTCAGCTCCACTTTCCCGCCCGCTCCCCATAATCCCTTATCCCTTTATCATTTAAGAAACTGTCTATCTCTGTCTTAAATTTATTCAATGTCCCAGCTTCCACAGCTCTCTGAGGCAGAGAATTCCACAGATTTACAACCCTCTGAGAGAAGAAATTTCTCCTCATCTCTGTTTTAAATGGGCGGCCCCTTATTCTAAGATCATGCCCTCTAGTTCTAGTCTCCTCCATCAGTGGAAACATCCTCTCTGCATCCACCTTGTCAAGCCCCCTCATAATCTTATACGTTTCGATGAGATCACCTCTCATTCTTCTGAATTCCAGTGAGTAGAGGCCCAACCTACTCAACCTTTCCTCATAAGTCAACCCCCTCATACCCGGAATCAACCGAGTGAACCTTCTCTGAACTGCCTCCAAGGCAAGTATATCCTTTCGTAAATATGGAAACCAAAACTGCACGCAGTATTCCAGGTGTGGCCTCACTAATACCTTATACAGCTGTAGTAAGACTTCCCTGCTTTTATACTCCATCCCCTTTGCAATAAAGGCCAAGATACCATCGGCCTTCCTGATCACTTGCTGTTCCTGCATACTATCCTTTTGTGTGTCATGCACAAGTAACCCCCAGGTCCCGCTGTACTGCAGCACTTTGCAATCTTTCTCCATTTAAATAGTAACTTGCTCTTTGATTTTTTTCTGCCAAAGTGCACGACCTCACACTTTCCAACATTATACTCCATCTGCCAAACTTTTGCCCACTCACTTGGCCTGTCTATGTCCTTTTGCAGATTTTTTGTGTCCTCCTCACACATTGCTTTTCCTCCCATCTTTGTATCGTCAGCAAACTTGGCTACGTTACACTCAGTCTCTTCTTCCAAGCCGTTTATATAGATTGTAAATAGTTGGGGTCCCAGCACTGATCCCTGCGGCACCCCACTAGTTACTGGTTGCCAACCCGAGAATGAACCATTTATCCCGACTCTCTGTTCTCTGTTCGTCAGTTAAATGAAAGTGGTTGGTGGGCATTATCTCCAATTTAATAAGTATTCTCAATTATGCGATGTGCAAAAATGATCCTCGCCACGTCTGAGAAACACTTTGGGCATGGATCGGAAATTCCAATCGACGGTAACCTGGTGGAACGACAGCTTTGTCAAATTGCACGCAACAGATTCCAAGTGTGCCAAAGGTATTGCCGATGTTCGGTGATCCAGGGAGCTTTGCGGGGGCATTGCCGTTTTGTCAAGCGTCTTATTTAACTTTCCCCCCCCTTTGCTTCTTTCTGCTTGCAGCGTGCACTTGTACTTTCTTTTCCCCAATCTGGAGGAAGGTGGGTTAGCAACCTACCGCACTGCGATTGTGCAGAACCAACACCTCGCGATGCTGGCCAAGGTCAGTATTCTGAGTGACGGGAGAGCCCATTGTATTGCTGCGCTGTCATTTCTTCCTGGGGCCCTGTTGTCAGCTCGTGTGGCAAAGGTACGAGAGAAATGTATGGTCCACGATCCTTTTTACAGCAGTGCGCCAAGACAGCTGGTCCTTTTTAATAATTCAGTAAAATCATCAGAATTAGGAGCAGGGGTTGGCCACACGGCCCCTCGAGCCTGCTCCGCCATTCACTGAGATCGCGGCTGATCTTTGACCTCAACTCCACTTTCCCGCCCGATCCCCATATCCCTCGATTCCCCGAGAGTCCAAAGATTTATCGATCTTAGCCTCGAATATACTCAACGACTGGGCATCCACAGCCCTCTGGGGCAGAGAATTCCAAAGATTCACCACCCTCTGAGTGAAGAAATTCCTCCTCATCTCAGTCCTAAATGGCCGACCCCTTATCCTGAAGTTATGCCCACTGGTTCTAGACTCTCCAACCCGGTGGAAACAACCTCTCCGCATCTACTCTGTCAATCCTCCTCGGAATCTTGGGTGTTTTAATGAGATCACCTCTCATTCATCTAAACTCCAGAGAGTATAAGCCCAATCTACTCAACCTCTCCTCATAGGGCAACCCTCTCATGCCATGAATCAGTCTAGTGAACGTTGCATCTCCTCGAAAGCAAGTGTGTCTTACCTTGGGTAAGGAGACAAAAATTGTACACGGTACTTCAGTCAATGTCCCTTTATGTTTTCATTTCTTTTGCTGTCAGCCAGGGCTCAGTGGGCAGCACTCTCGTCTCTGAGTCAGGAGGTTGTGAGTTCAAGTCCCCACTCCAGAGACTTGAGCACAAAAATCTCGGCTGATACTCCCAGTGCAGTGCTGAGGGAGCGCCGCACTGTCGGAGGGGCAGTGCTGAGGGAGCGCCGCACTGTCGGAGGGGCAGTGCTGAGGGAGCGCCGCACTGTCGGAGGGGCAGTGCTGAGGGAGCGCCGCACTGTTGGAGGTGCTGTCTTTCAGATGAGTCGTTAAACCGAGGCCCCGTCTGCTCTCTCAGGTGGATGTAAAAGATCCCGTGGCACTATTTTGAAGAAGAGCAGGGGAGTTCTCCCCGGTGTCCTGGGGCCAATATTTATCCCTCAATCAACATAACAAAAGCAGATTATCTGGTCATTACATCATTGCTGTTTGTGCGAGCTTGCTGTGCGTAAATTGACGTTTCCTACATTACAACATTGACTACACTTCATAATGTAACTTATTGGCTGTAATGTGCTTTGAGACGCCTTGAGGTCATGAACGGGGCTATAGAAATGCAAGTCTTTGATTTCTTTCATGGTAGAATTGGCCAATTGTGACCTCTTGGTTTGATAGTCTGGTACCATTAAAGACGTACAGGTTGAGCCTCCCTTACCCGGAACCCTCGGGACCTGGCCTGTTCTGGATAAGGGATTTTTCCGGACGAGGGGTGGTCACGTTAAATTGGATGGTACAGGTACTGAGCAAGGGGATATCGGGGCTGGCTGGCCTGGGGCTGGGAGTGCGGCAGAGAGATCATTGGGCCGGGTGGAGGGATGGTGGATCGCGGGGTCAGGCCTGCGATTGCGGGAGTCGGCAGCGAGGTAGGACTTCGATTTTGTTCATGTCGGAGTTCTGCGCATGCGCCACCCGGTGGCCGGGAATGGTTCTGGACGAGGGGTGGTTCCGGATCAGGGAGTTCTGGATAAGGGAGGTTCAACCTGTACTACCCTTCGAAGGGTCTTGCCTTCAGAAAATGTATCTCCAATTTAGATTGGTGTTTCTTCCTACAGAAGCTGGAATTAGACCGATTCATGCTGTACGCCCACGGACCTGACCTCTGCAGAGAATCGGATCTCCGTCACGCCATGGCCAATTGTTTTGAAGCCCTGATAGGTAATTTAAAAACTGGTTGCAACCGGTTCAAGATGTGGTTTAGAGGAGCACTGTTCAACCAGCCAGGTTAGAGAGGGCCGAATAGTGTGAAGGATTCAACTGCTCAGTCATCACTTTGAGCTGCCGCGCTGTCGGTATTTTCCTGAGAAACCACAATTCTGAGATCTGTTTTTTTTTTTGTATTCGTAAGAACGCGAGAAATGGGACCATACGGCCCCTCGAGCCTGCTCTCCGCCATTCAGTAGTTCCATGTCTGATCTGATCTTGGCCTCGACCCGCTCCCCCTAACCCTTGGCTCTCCTCGCTGTCTTGTGAGCGCTTCCGTGTATGTGTCGCAGTGCGCGTGACCAAAGCCCTGCTTTTCCCTGAATTGAGAGCAGTGCGGAACTGGCAGTATAACTTTGTTCTGTCAGCTTGCACCTCTCTCAGCTGTCACTGCTTTTAAGAGATGTCTGTAGGATACAGGTAACTCGCGACGCTGTCAGCAGTTGCATTGGAATAGCCATAACTAAAGTCGGGCAACAATTGCTTCAGCCCATCTGTGCATTCCAGTAATTTTATTTTTATTCGTTCCTGGGATGTGGGCGTCGCTGGCAAGGCCGGCGTTTATTGCCCATCCCTAATTGCCCCTTGAGAAGGTGGTGGTGAGCCGCCGCCTTGAACCGCTGCAGTCCCGTGTGGTGAAGGTGCTCCCACACAGTGCTGTTGGGGAGGGAGTTCCGGGATTGTGACCCAGCGACGATGAAGGAACGGCCGATATATTTCCAAGTTGGGATGGTGTGTGACTGGGAGGGGAACGTGGAGATGATGGTGCGCCTGCTGCCCTTGTTCTTCTAGGTCCGCAGGTCGGGCTATAAAAGAGCTGGAGCAGCGAACCACTTTAACCTCCAGAGCGAGCTGCTCCAAGTGTGTAACAATTCTGAGATGGGCGACTGGGTGACGTCATCAAAACCCTGGTCGCCGTTTTGGAGCGTGGGCAGGAACATCGGCAGGGCCCAGGTACAGAGGAATGGGAAGGTCGGGGCAGATGAGCGGTGAGTGTTTGTGGCGAGATGCGGTGAATGTTTATGGCGGAGGAGCGGCGAGAGATCGTGGCGGAGGTGTGACAAATGAGGGTACCGGGCCCAGAAGAGCCGAGGGCCCGGGGGCAGCACGGGCCCAGCCCACACTGTGCGATATGTGCGCGCACTAGGTCCGTGCAGCAGAGCTGGTCTCCAGTCGTCCTGGTTAACCCTTGCCACTGGACCAAGACCTCGCTCTGTCAAGCCCCGTGTGGTGGCTGGTGTGCAACGGTCACCCCACGTTAAAAAAAAATCCATGCACAGGCATCTTCCACCCCCTCAACTGGAGTTCAGGACTGGAACATCGGGTCCTTCATTGAAACACCTGTGAATTCTTCCTCGTTCGAGGGACCGCCTATGATGATGATGATGATGATGGTAGAGGTCGCGGGTTTGGGAGACTTATTAATTTCCGCTGATCACTACAAGGCCTTACTTACTTTAGGACTGCTGCTTGAAAATGCATTGGAGAGCAAATTTGCCCAGTCTGGCGCTCCCAGCAGTGAGTCCTGCTGCAAGGGAGTACCCGTCAGAAAATACAATAGGTAGAAATTGCGCTTGGAGGCGGATACTAGTACAAGCAGGCCTTACTCCGGCTTTTACCCGGCGTAAGAATTTCGAGGGCCTTCGCTGGGCAGAAGTTGAGCGAATAGCCTCAACTGGCCCATTTTCTTTCGGATTGGTACGATCTGTTAAGAGGGTTGTTGACCGATCGCAAGTTCTGGGGCATGCCTCAAGCTGGAACTTGTGGGGCCTTGGACGGGCGTGGGCTCACCTCGTTACGCGCCCCGGCGGGGCTGCAAATTCAGCCCGTGTTGTCGCCAGTGTTCCCGTTAACCCGCCCAGGCCCGCGCGCCGTCTTTTAACCGAGGAGGACGGAAATGCGCGGAAATTTGAATGGGCCACGCAGCCCCTTAAAGGGGCCACGCTCCCCCCTCCTCCCCGCCCCCCCCCCAAAAAAAAAATTAGCAGTACTTGTAGCCATACCTCCAACCAACACTTACACTCACTCGGGGCCCGATAATGAATCTCGCTTTAGGTGTGTACATTATCGGGCAGATTTCCGTCCATGATGTTGTACCTAGCGAGGATGGGTCAGAGGGTTGTCGGCAGGGTACATTTCACTACGTTAAAGGCGCTATATCAGTACGATTTGTTGTTGTTGAGTGCCTGCATTCCCAGATAGATTGTACGCCATTTAGGTAAGCCATTTAGGACCGAGATGAGGAGAAACGTCTTCACCCAGAGAATTGTGAACCTGTGGAATTCTCTACCACAGAAAGTTGTTGAGGCCAGTTCGTTCGATATATTCAAAAGGGAGTTAGATGTGGCCCTTACGGCTAAAGGGATCAAGGGGTATGGAGAGAAAGCAGGAATGGGGTACTGAGGTGATGATCAGCCATGATCTTATTGAATGGTGGTGCAGGCTCGAAGGGCCGAATGGCCGACTCCTGCACCGATTTTCTATGTTTCTATCAGACATGGACTGCTCGGCAGTTACTGTATTGTCTCCGTGACCTCAGTGACTCCCGTCAGTGTATAAAAGCTGAAACGTTCAGCGCGCAAACTGAAGTCATGAGCTGTACTAAGTCTGTCGTTAACCCCAGTGACCTGTGCGGGCTTCAATCTTCACTGAACCTTGCCTTTGTGTCGGTGCAGGAGTTAATCCTGAACCAAGGATCCTGAACGATCACCAGCTCGGTGTGAAATTTTTTTTTTTGTCTCGTGATGCTCCCGCGGAGCACCTCGGGACGTTTCACTCGGTTAAAGGCGCTATATAAATGCAAGTTATCATTGTTGTTAAATGCAGTAAGGTCCTCTACACCAGAGAAATGGCTTAAGACAAATAGATGTTCTGCCACACCTGAAACTGCGGCATTTTACAGTCGGGAGACAACCCATGGTCATCGACGACGCTGCAATAAGCCTTTCGGGTTTGAGAGCAAATATTGAATTTCCACAAACTTGCTCCAATCATTAACATACGCTAATTGATCTCCTCGAGTGCTGTGCACAGGGAACAAGACAATGAGGAATCGGGAAGCACGTTAGATAATTGGACCAGGCAGGCATAATTCAATCCCCGCTTTAAGCTCGTACAGTTCTGTTCTCGCGGTTACCTGATAATTGCTTGATTTAAATTGAACATAAGAAATAGGAGCAGGAGTAGGCCATTTGGTCCCTCGAGCCTGCTCAGCCATTTAATAAGATCATGGCTGATCTTTTTCGGGGTATTGGGAAAGAAAGAAAGACTTGCATTTATATAGCGCCTTTCACAAACTCCGGATGTCTCAAAGCGCTTTACGACCAATAAAGTACTTTTTGGAGTGTAGTCACTGTTGTAATGTGGGAAATGCTGCAGCCAATCAGTGCACAGCAAGCTCCCACACACAGCAATGTGATAATGACCGGATAATCTATATTTTAGTGATGTTAACTTAGCGATAAATATTGGCCCAGGACACTGGGGATAACTCCCCCTGCTGTTCTTCGACACATGGGATCTTTTATGTCCACCTGGGAGAGCAGACGGGGCCTTGGTTTAACGTCTTATCCAAAAGACGGCACCTCCGACAGTACAGCACTCCCTCAGCACTGTCCCTCCGACAGTGCGGCGCTCCCTCAGTACTGCCCCCTGACAGAGCGGCACTCCCTCGGTACTGCCCCTCCGACAGTGCAGCACTCCCTCAGTACTGCCTCCTCCGACAGTGCAGCACTCCCTCTGCACTGCCCCTCCGACAGTGCGGCGCTCCCTCAAAACTGCCCCTCTGACAGTGCAGCACTCCCTCAGTACTGCCCTTCCGACAGTGCGGCGCTCCCTCAGTACTGCCCCTCCCAACAGTGCAGCACTCCCTTGGCACTGCCCCTCCGACAGAGCGGCCTCCCTCAGCACTGCCCCTCCCGACAGTGCAGCACTCCCTCGGTACTACTCCTCCGACAGTGCGGCGCTCCCTCAGTACTGCACTGGGAGTGTCAACCTCGATTTTTTTGCTCAAGTCCCTGGAATGGGACTTGAACCCACAACCTTCTGACTCAGAGGGGAGAGAGAGAGAGAGAGAGAGAGAGCTGCCCACTGAGCCACAGATGACACTGGAGGGGACAAAATTGTAAAAAAAAAAATTGTGTTCCTAACACAGATGAGACTGCACACAGGGAGGTTAAAGTAACAGTGACCTCAGTCTTTATTAAGACATTCCAGAGTGAGGAACAGGCCTTAGGGGCCGGCTTATATACAGTGCTCCCAAGGGATGCTGAGATCCCTTGGGACTTCAGGGGATGCGCTCCCTGGTGGTGGAGCATGGGAGTGCATGCTTTACAGATACACAACAAAAAAGTTTAAAAAAAAACAATATTTGTACTTCAGTTAGAAACAATTTAAAACGTCAGTGGCCGTCTTCAGCACTGAGGATCTTTTAAGAACATAAGAAATAGGAGCAGGAGTAGGTCATACGGCCCCTCGAGCCTGCTCCGCCATTTAATATGATCATGGCTGATTCGATCATGGACTCAGGTCAACTTCCCCACCCGCTCCCCATAACCCCTTATCCCCTTATCGTTTAAGAAACTCGTCTATTTCTGTCTTAAATTTGTTCAATGTCCCAGCTTCCACAGCTCTCTGGGGCAGTGAATTCCACAGATTTACAACCCTCAGAAGAAATTTCTCCTCATCTAAGTTTCAAATGGGCGGCCCCTTATTCTAAGATTGTGCCCCCTGTTATGTAGTTAACCCCTTGTAACCTGTATGACACCTGACCACCAGAGGGCCCACCTGTTGGGAGTCCCAAGGGATCCCAGCATCCCTTGGGAGCACGGTATATAAGCAGGCCACCCTCGAGGTACCTGCACTCTGGAGTCTTATTAAAGGAGCTAAGGTCACATTTGCTCATTACACACAGTACTCAGTTTCATTCTTTATTATGAATGTACCACCCTCTAGTTCTAGTCTCCCCCATCAGTGGAAACATCTTCTCTGCATCCACCTTGTCAAGACTCCTCATAATCTTATACGTTGCGATAAGATCACCTCTCATTTGTACTCGAAGTCAAAAGAGGGTTTGGAAATTACAACCCGTGAGACCACAGCTCTGAAGAGGAGGAGCTTGGGATCAAATTCTCATCACTGAAAGTAGCACAGAGGGCTGCTCTCGGCAATTTTGCAGTGCTGATTGTCAGAGGACCTGAGGGAACTTTGATTAGTGACGCTCTCGGGCTGACTGGCGTAATCATCAGATTAGCGAGGGCGCCACCGTGTGTGGTGAACCGTGCTCCTCTTCGCTCTGCAACGTCAGACTGTGTCCCCGCGGCTGATTGAAGCCCCTCTGCGCAGACATCACAACCCGCCTCCCACTCTCTCCAGCCGAGGTGATCAAAGGCGGGGGGGGGGGGCAGCGATCTTCTGTGCCCCTTTGCCTGATGCTCTCCATCACCCTTTCGAAGTGGAGCCAGAAAGAGCGCATTCATTTGCAAGCATTTATAATCAGTGCAGCGATCTCCTTTGTTGGTCTCGTTTGGACGCGTCCTCGTCGGAAAGGGAGCTTCACGAAGGCAAACGTGACACATTGTGTAGAAAAAGTGTATGTGGAACACTACTTCAGTGTACTCCAGTGCTGCGCTGTCGGAGGGGCAGTGCTGAGGGAGTGCCGCACTGTCGGAGGGGCAGTACTGAGGGAGCGCCGCACTGTCGGAGGGGCAGTACTGAGGGAGCGCCGCACTGTCGGAGGGGCAGTGCTGAGGGAGTGCTGCGCTGTCGGAGGGGCAGTGCTGAGGGAGTGCCGCACTGTCGGAGGGGCAGTACTGAGGGAGCGCCGCACTGTCGGAGGGGCAGTACTGAGGGAGCGCCGCACTGTCGGAGGGGCAGTGCTGAGGGAGCGCCGCACTGTCGGAGGGGCAGTGCTGAGGGAGCGCCGCACTGTCGGAGTGGCAGTACTGAGGGAGCACCGCACTGATATGAGACGTTAAACCGAGGCCCCGTCTCGGGTGGATGTAAAAGATCCCATGGCATTATTTCGAAGAGCAGCCAGGGGAGTTATCCCCGGTGTCCTGGGCCCAATATTTATCCCTCAAATCATCATCACTAAAACAGATTATCTGGTCATCATCACATTGCTGTTTGTGGGAGCTTGCTGTGCGCAAATTGGCTGCCGCGTTTCCCACATTACAACAGTGACTACACTTCTACAAAGTACTTTACTGGCTTTCCCAGAGGAAACGTTACAGGGACACCCTCAAAGCCTCCCTGATAAAGTGCAACATCCCCACCGACACCTGTGAGTCCCTGGCCAAAGACCGCCCTAAGTGGAGGAAGTGCATCCGGGAGGGCGCTGAGCACCTCGAGTCTCGTCGCCGAGAGCATGCAGAAAGCCAGCGCAGGCAGCGGAAGTTGTTGTTGTAGTGTCAAGAAACTATTTTTGCTTCATTTCAATATTCTAGCATTGAAGGATTTCCATTTTATGTATGCTCTTCTGAGATTGCTGTTGAGGCATGTTCCAGGGCACAGTTGAGCAAATTTTACCCTACATCTATTTTTTCTTGGAGTGTTTGATGTGAATTTTGAACGCTACACGTTAGCCTGCCGAAACACTAGGGTGGTTGCGTCGTGTTTATTGCCAAGTTCTACCTCGGCCTCTCTCAGCTTTTCCTTCGCTCTCGCCTCTCGCTTGCAATCCTTATCTTAGTTACTTACTTATCAATCACTTGCCTCACTGAGGCCCCGGCAGCTCGGAACGCTCGCTTTCCCAGGCGGTCCCACCAGGGGGCGCTCTGCGGCGCGCCACGGATCGGGCGGCAGACAAATATTGAGCCGGTGTTCCACACCGGCTCGCCTCCCCCCGGGTGGTAATGCTCCGCGTCCCTTCGATACTGGCACCGAATGTCCTGCCGGGGCACTCGAAGCTGGCCTCCCCCCCCCCCCCCCCCCCCCCCCCTCCCCCTGCCCAGAACTGCTTACCGCTGCCCCTCCGGGGTGCTGGCAGAGACCGAAAATCCAACCCCCACAGTATTTGTATTTTAGCCATCATCATCATCATCATCATAGGCAGTCCCTCGGAATCGAGGAAGAGTTGCTTCCACTCTAAAAGTGAGTTCTCAGGTGGCTGAACAGTCCAATACGGGAATTACAGTCTCTGTCACAGGTGGGACAGATAGTCGTTGAGGGAAAGGGTGGGTGGGGAGTCTGGTTTGCCGCACGCTCCTTCCGCTGCCTGCGCTTGGTTTCTGCATGCTCTCGGCGACGAGACTCGAGGTGCTCAGCACCCTCCCGGATGCACTTCCTCCACTTAGGGCGGCCTCTGGCCAGGGACTCCCAGGTGTCGGTGGGGATGTTGCACTTTATCAGGGAGGCTTTGAGGGTGTCCGTGTAACGCTTCCTCTGCCCACCTGGGGCTTGTTTGCCGTGAAGGAGTTCCGAGTAGAGCGCTTGCTTTGGGAGTCTCGTGTCGGGGCATGTGGACAATGTGGCCCGCCCAGCGGAGCTGGTCGAGTGTGGTCAGTGCTTCGATGCTGGGGCTGTTGGCCTGGTCGAGGACGCTAATGTTGATGTATTTTAGTGACGGAAAAATTAAAACGCTAGTGGTCGTCTTCGCATCTTTGTACAAAAAGTCAAATCACGGTTTTGAAAGTCTTGTCTGTGAGTCACCTGTTCCGTGTGGAGATGGACTTCGGGATAAGCTGTTCCTCCGCCTAAAATAGCACCGGAGGCTGTTCCCAGACACTGCTAATCGTGATTGTCCCGAAGATTTCAGGGAGCTTTAATTAGTGACAGCCCTGGGTGAACTGGGGTAATCATCAGGTTGAGGAGCACACGCTGAATTATCAGCTGAATGGTCTTCCTCGTCCATATTTATCTTGTGATCTTTATAAACAAAAAGCCGCAGAGTAACGGAGGCAGGAACCTTGGAATCGGTTGACGAGACTGACTGTTGTAGAGCTGTACACCGGCACTCAGGGGAACAGAGAGGGTAGATAGAGAGAACTGTTCCCGCTGGTTGGGGAGTCTGGGACTAGGGGGCTTACTCGAACCATCAGACCCAGACCTTTCAGGAGTGAAATTAGGAAACACTTCTACACACACAGGCAGTTGATACTAGATCAATTGTTGATTTTAAATCTGAGATTAATAGATTTTTGTTAACCAAAGGCATTCAGGGATACGGGGCAAAGGCGGCTATATGGAGTTCGGACGCAGATCAGTCGTGATCTCATTGAATAACGGAACAGGCTCGAGGGGCTGAATGGCCTCCTCCTGTTTCACTGCAAATTTTTCCCCTTCAAGTATTTATCCAATTACTTTTTTTGAAAGTTACTATTGAATCTGCTCCCACTGCCCTTTCAGTCAGCACGTTCCCGATCACAACAACTCGCTGCGTTAAAAAGAGATAATGTCTTCTCCTGTTCCTTTGCT